>NC_092228.1:14573306-14578306 GCF_036320965.1 Panulirus ornatus
TCACCGCCACAACTGCTGTACCATCACCACCATAACTGTTGTACTCTCACCACCATAACTGTTGTACTCTCACCACCATAACTGTTGTACCATCACCGCCACAACTGCTGTACCATCACCACCATAACTTGTACAATCACCACCACAACTGTTGTACGATCACCACCATAACTGTTGTACTCTCACCACCATAACTGTTGTACAATTACCACCACAACTGTTGTACCATCACCGCCACAACTGCTGTACCATCACCACCATAACTGTTGTACTCTCACCACCATAACTGTTGTACCATCACCGCCACAACTGCTGTACCATCACCACCATAACTTGTACAATCACCACCATAACTTGTACAATCACCACCATAACTTGTACAATCACCACCATAACTGTTGTACTCTCACCACCATAACTGTTGTACCATCACCGCCACAACTGCTGTACCATCACCACCATAACTGTTGTACTCTCACCACCATAACTGTTGTACCATCACCGCCACAACTGCTGTACCATCACCACCATAACTTGTACAATCACCACCATAACTTGTACAATCACCACCATAACTTGTACAATCACCACCATAACTGTTGTACTCTCACCACCATAACTGTTGTACTCTCACCACCATAACTGTTGTACTCTCACCACCATAACTGTTGTACCATCACCGCCACAACTGCTGTACCATCACCACCATAACTTGTACAATCACCACCATAACTTGTACAATCACCACCATAACTTGTACAATCACCACCATAACTGTTGGACAATCACCGTCATAACTGTTGTACTCTCACCACCATAACTGTTGTACTCTCACCACCATAACTGTTGTACTCTCACCACCATAACTGTTGTACCATCACCGCCACAACTGCTGTACCATCACCACCATAACTTGTACAATCACCACCATAACTTGTACAATCACCACCATAACTGTTGTACTCTCACCACCATAACTGTTGTACTCTCACCACCATAACTGTTGTACTCTCACCACCATAACTGTTGTACTCTCACCACCATAACTGTTGTACTCTCACCACCATAACTGTTGTACTCTCACCACCATAACTGTTGTACTCTCACCACCATAACTGTTGTACTCTCACCACCATAACTGTTGTACCATCACCGCCACAACTGCTGTACCATCACCACCATAACTTGTACAATCACCACCATAACTTGTACAATCACCACCACAACTGTTGTACGATCACCACCATAACTGTTGTACTCTCACCACCATAACTGTTGTACTCTCACCACCATAACTGTTGTACCATCACCGCCACAACTGCTGTACCATCACCACCATAACTGTTGTACTCTCACCACCATAACTGTTGTACTCTCACCACCATAACTGTTGTACCATCAACGCCATACCTGTTGTACTCTCACCACCATAACTGTTGTACTCTCACCACCATAACTGTTGTACCATCACCGCCACAACTGCTGTACCATCACCACCATAACTTGTACAATCACCACCATAACTTGTACAATCACCACCATAACTGTTGTACTCTCACCACCATAACTGTTGTACCATCACCGCCACAACTGCTGTACCATCACCACCATAACTGTTGTACCATCACCGCCACAACTGCTGTACCATCACCACCATAACTGTTGTACTCTCACCACCATAACTGTTGTACCATCACCGCCACAACTGCTGTACCATCACCACCATAACTTGTACAATCACCACCATAACTGTTGTACTCTCACCACCATAACTGTTGTACCATCACCGCCACAACTGCTGTACCATCACCACCATAACTTGTACAATCACCACCACAACTGTTGTACCATCACCGCCACAACTGCTGTACCATCACCACCATAACTGTTGTACCATCACCGCCACAACTGCTGTACCATCACCACCATAACTGTTGTACTCTCACCACCATAACTGTTGTACTCTCACCACCATAACTGTTGTACTCTCACCACCATAACTGTTGTACCATCACCGCCACAACTGCTGTACCATCACCACCATAACTGTTGTACTCTCACCACCATAACTGTTGTACTCTCACCACCATAACTGTTGTACTCTCACCACCATAACTGTTGTACTCTCACCACCATAACTGTTGTACTCTCACCACCATAACTGTTGTACCATCACCGCCACAACTGCTGTACCATCACCACCATAACTTGTACAATCACCACCATAACTTGTACAATCACCACCATAACTTGTACAATCACCACCATAACTGTTGTACCATCACCGCCACAACTGCTGTACCATCACCACCATAACTGTTGTACCATCACCGCCACAACTGCTGTACCATCACCACCATAACTGTTGTACCATCACCGCCACAACTGCTGTACCATCACCACCATAACTGTTGTACTCTCACCACCATAACTGTTGTACTCTCACCACCATAACTGTTGTACCATCACCGCCACAACTGCTGTACCATCACCACCATAACTTGTACAATCACCACCATAACTTGTACAATCACTCCCAGTTGCAGTATCAAACATTACGATCGCTACAAACCCAAGACATACTCTACATATAATGCACATATTTCAAGATCTCACGATAAATGAATTATTCCTTACTCGACTGAGTTGTATATAAAGTATTTCAATACGTATATTCTTAATTAAAAGGTCAAGGAACTCTAAAACACAGAAACACTTTATCAACTCCCAAATATTATCCTTATGTCTCTGAGGAAAAATATATACAGGTACACAAACATTGTACAAACGTGTCTGTCTGTCTTCCTCAAGAACTCTGAGCCTTTCCTCCACAAAAAACCAACACTGCTTAAACTCTACACCAATGGGTCGACTGGTGTGGGTCGCTTCACGAGGCGACCACACGCCCTGGACCCTTGTTGTTGGGGTGGTGACACCACCATCACTAGCGCTCCCACACGGGGAGATCTTTACAAGGAACGCTTCCCACAACACGGGCTGCCTTGAGAACAGACCATTACTCCTGCTGCTATAGCGGTCATGACGATTTTCGCTTTACGATCCTGTACAATATCTCATTCGTAACTGCAGAGCTGCCCGCATCAAGATGTAAGCATATCTCCGAAGATCATTTGACTGGTGACCTACATGTCGAGATCTCTGGTACTCTACAGCAAAGGTTGTGAGGCTAGACAGAAATGTTCCTAAATGTGATCGCCAACGTCCAAACACACTCTCCTACTCTCGACGTACTAGATTTATTAGTAAGACTGATTCATTTTCTTTATTACCACAGATATACACAACGGTGTCTAATAATCATAATTCGCACACAAACTCTGTTAAACACAGCCTTAAAAACCTGGAGGCCATAAACAAACATTCCCTTGTTTTGGGACATGTAAAGTCCTGACGTTTAGAATTTCAAAGCGAGGTTACAAAAAAAATAAATAAGGGCCTGAACTACATGGCTGTTTCGTTCCTGCTGGTCTGGTGCACGCTAACAACAGCTGTCCCACTGTATTCTGAAGAGACATAGCAGTCTTCTCGGGGTATTCTTAATATCTGCCGCTCATATACTGTATGTTCAGCAGACCCTGATACTTATGACATTCTCCTTGTTTCCTACAGCGTCTCTGCCCTGCAGCGGGCCTCATCTACACGCTCTACCGACTCGGTTCATCTCTGCTGGGAAGCATCTCTGCGTGCTGGCTAGGTACTGTGCTCCCCTCAATTTGCCATGTATTTCTCGCTTTCATGTTCTAAAGACTTTAACATATGTGTTACCGGACTCCGCCTTGCATAAGGTCCCACCCTATATATATATATACCGTAGCCTGGGCCAGATACCCATTTTACATAGTAACCCTAGGGATGCCATCAGGACCGTAAGCCTTGCTTGTGTCCCGAGAGAGAAGCGCTTTTCCGACAGCTCGAAAAGAGATTACGGATAAGGGTCGTGCGGATTACAGTGAGTTCATAAAACCACCTGCTTTAATCTTTCACCAGCCTCTCGACGGGAGCGGTGTACAACACAATGAACCGAGAACAGTGCGGGGGTAAACCTAATATTGACTCTTGGAGTGCGAACAAGGAGAATGGCGGCCGACAAGTCTGGTTTACGTCGGCAACAGTCGTGTACAAACAACTCTCCCAGCCCTCCAACCTCGCTGGGCATACACACGACGACGCTGCTCTTAAGGAAGGACGGACGCCCCCTACCCCCTCTTCTGTCTGGGGCGTCTCTAGTAAAAACTACAACCTCCTCCACCAGTGCCCAAGAGTGACGGGAATACAACACACGCCAAATAACAAAATACAACGATGCTCCGTCTCACTACGTAATACAACTACACTGAATACACTCATGTGAAAAACACCATTTTCTAAAACGCAAGGTAAAAAAAAAAAAAAAAAAGAAGGTTGTCCCTTACTCGCTTTTTGAAACCCAGTGGAAGAAAAGGCCTGAATATCGACAAACAGCGAGCCCTCAAGGAGAAGGCCCGGTATTCAGCTGGCCACAAAAGGCCTGGGGAGATAAGTTAGCCAAGTACACACCACACTCCTCAGTCAGGCCAAGTATTCGCCGGCACCGAGGCACACCGCCGGCCAATTAAGCCCAAGTCTGTCTCCCAAATCAGGTAACGTTCATTAGACCTTGGCAGTGACATGAATTAGACGAACATGTCAACAGCAGCAGGAAAAGAAGAGCGCATCCCAGACAGACCGACCAGCTCCCGGAGTTTTTAAAGCCGCACGAGACGTGACCTACAGGCACGCTCTCTGAGAGAGACATGCGTTTCTGAGACTCCACTGTGGCTCATACTTTAATATATAATCTCTGACGAGCCTAGCTGCCCTTACCACATAACGTTCCCTAATGCGGGACAAAAAAAATCTTAGTAACATTAATTTACACAAATTACACTAAAGGGATACAAGTTAGTTCAGTACTATATATATATATATATATATATATATATATATATATATATATATAT
>NC_092228.1:14580806-14648306 GCF_036320965.1 Panulirus ornatus
TGTGTGTGTGTGTGTCAAACCATATAATATAAGAGGAGGGAATATGTGCTGTATTTGGCAGTCAGGTGTGTGAGGGAGGTGTGCGGCAGGCGACAGTTGCATGTCTGGCCGGCGGTAAATGCTGGTATTGACGTGCCTGGTGTCTGAGCCTTACTGCTGGTGCCTGGCCCTTACTGCTGGTGTCTGGGTCATGCTGCTGGTGCCTGGCCCTTACTACTGGTGTCTGGGCCATGCTGCTGGTGCCTGGCCCTTACTGCTGATGTCTGGGCCATGCTGCTGGTGTCTGACCCTTACTGCTCATGTCTGGGCCATGCTGCTGGTGCCTGGCCCTTACTGCTGGTGTCTGGGTCATGCTGCTGGTGCCTGGCCCATACTGCTGGTGTCTGGCCCTACTGCTGGTGTCTGCGTCATGCTGCTGGTGTCTGGCCCTTACTGCTGGTGTCTGGGCCATGCTGCTGGTGTCTGACCCTTACTGCTCATGTCTGGGCCATGCTGCTGGTGTCTGACCCTTGCTGCTAGTGTCTGGGTCATGCTGCTGGTGTCTGGCCCTCACTGCTGGTGTCTGACCATTACTGCCGGTGCCTGGCCCTTACTGCTCATGTCTGGCCCATGCTGCCGGTGCCTGTCCCTTACTACTGGTGTCTGGCCCTTACTGCTGGTGTCTGGCCCTTACTGCTGATGTCTGGGCCATGCTGCTGATGCCTGACCATTACTGCTAGTGTCTGGACCATGCTGGAGGTATCTGGACCATGCTGCTGGTGTCTGGACCATGCCGCTTGTGTCTGGAACTGGCTGCTAGTGTCTGGAACACGCTGCTAGTGTCTAGGTTATGCTGCTGGTATCCCACTCCACGCTGCTGGTGCCTGGCGCATGCTACTGGTGTCTAGACCATACTGCTGGTTCCAGAACCACATTGCTGTTGCCAAGACCACGGACCTGGTGCCCGGACCATGCTCTGCTCGTGTTTGGACCATGGAGTTGGTGTCCGGAACAATGTGCTGGTGTCCCGGCCATGCTGCCCGTGTCTTGACCAAGCTGCTGGTGTACCGACCATGCTACTGGAGCCTGGAGCACAATGCTGTGGGTGGACCACGCCGCTGGTGCCTGTCCCACGCCGCTGGTGACAACAATAACGTCTTGCATATAACCCTGGCTGGGGTTGAGACGGTGGGTCACTGCAGGAAAATCTATTCCTCTGAACTATGTCATAATTCTGACCTGTGGTAGTGTACTTGGCGGGTGGATGATGCGTACCATTAAACATTCAACTTGGGACATCAGGTCCTCTGGCAGGATCGGTTTCCACACCAGAGAAGCAATCTGTGTAGCAGTGAATACAGCTTCGAGATTGTGAAGGAGCGTACTGCATGCAATTCACCGCTCGGCACTAGTACGTGGCGTAGCGCTCAGACATTCTCAGATCAATAAATACTCAAGTCGAGCTGGGAAGCGCTTGTCCTCTCATGTGAAAGAACAAAGGGGAGGAGCGAGTGACAGAACAAAAACTGAAGGAAAATATAAAGGAACCACGCAAAGAGCGAGAGCGAGAGAGAGAGAGAGAGAGAGAGAGAGAGAGAGAGAGAGAGAGAGAGAGAGAGAGAGAGAGGCCTGTGGGGACTAAGTTGAGGAGCAAGAGTGACCTGAGCGAGGGCCACTTGTGTTGGTGTCAAATGTCTCTGGGCAACAACGTTTGCCTCGTAAGCTATGTATACTAACCAATTCTCAACATGTTTCCTCATATTCGATTTACTAGCAGTGCGTACCCATTCTGTTGGGGGTGTAGTGATAACAATCACCCTTATGTCCCCCGTGGCACGTATGGGACTTGATGCTTTAATCGCTGGCCTTGTTAAAGACGGGTTGGGCTGGGACCAAAGCCCCGGTGAGTATACTCAACTTCAACTCGCAGCTTTAGTTCGAAGATGCAGGGCAATCACATCCACGTAGTGAAGTAGGCGCACAGATTCACCAGCTCCGATGACACTGTGTGGCTTTCAAGAGAAAAATGGATACGTAACCGATGAAGTAGAGAGAAAAATGTTACAATAATTCCTAGAGCGAGAAAGGGAAATGAGAGACAGAGGTGTCACCTGCAAAAGTCTTTCTTGGAGATCGGGAAGGTATGACACGATTGACGTGGCATGTGAGATGGTATCATCGAAGCGCATCTATTTCAAAGAAATTACGTACACCTTGAGTGGAGTACTTTACATCAGTTATGCCTTGTGTTGGTTCGGATCCCCCACCACAAGGATCAGGGTCCAAACTAAACTGATGATCCTCTTTGATTTGCCAGGCTGTTTGATGCGTCAGCCTTCACCGCCCTTCAATACTTCGCTGGTCAGCAACACGTTACCTACACGTGACTAGTGTGTTTTAAGCTCTCCACCAGTCGATTCATTTAGGTTCTAAAGCTGTAGCTGCCAATAGGAAGGTAACCAATTTCATCACCCCTGAGGTTGTTTACAATGTCCTCTCTCTCTCTCTCTCTCTCTCTCTCCTCTCTCTCTCTCTCTCTCTCTCTCTCTCTCTCTGCACCGGAATTGTGTGGTGGTGGTGTGGGGGTCTGTTGCGTTTAAACCTAAAGGTTGTGTATCAGGTCACTCGTCACTCTTCCTTCTTCCGTGGTAGATAAATCTAAGGCCTGTAATCCAGGCCTCTTAGCTCTAATGCCATCTTTGTTGCCCTCTTCGGGGCCCTTGTTCATTCAGCTTCTTTAGGAGCGGCGGCGACCAAACTTGAAGAAGCATTTTTCAAATTCGGGCCTACAGTAGGGTGTGAAGAGCTTGCTGAATATTTCCTTATCCATTTATTTGAGTGGTATTCAAGTGTGTGTGTGTGTGTGTGTGTGTGTGTGTGTGTGTGTGTGTGTCAAACCATATAATATAAGAGGAGGGAATATGTGCTGTATTTGGCAGTCAGGTGTGTGAGGGAGGTGTGCGGCAGGCGACAGTTGCATGTCTGGCCGGCGGTAAATGCTGGTATTGACGTGCCTGGTGTCTGAGCCTTACTGCTGGTGCCTGGCCCTTACTGCTGGTGTCTGGGTCATGCTGCTGGTGCCTGGCCCTTACTACTGGTGTCTGGGCCATGCTGCTGTGCCTGGCCCTTACTGCTGATGTCTGGGCCATGCTGCTGGTGTCTGACCCTTACTGCTCATGTCTGGGCCATGCTGCTGGTGCCTGGCCCTTACTGCTGGTGTCTGGGTCATGCTGCTGGTGCCTGGCCCATACTGCTGGTGTCTGGCCCCTACTGCTGGTGTCTGCGTCATGCTGCTGGTGTCTGGCCCTTACTGCTGGTGTCTGGGCCATGCTGCTGGTGTCTGGGCCATGCTGCTGGTGTCTGACCCTTACTGCTCATGTCTGGGCCATGCTGCTGGTGTCTGACCCTTGCTGCTAGTGTCTGGGTCATGCTGCTGGTGTCTGGCCCTCACTGCTGGTGTCTGACCATTACTGCCGGTGCCTGGCCCTTACTGCTCATGTCTGGCCCATGCTGCCGGTGCCTGTCCCTTACTACTGGTGTCTGGCCCTTACTGCTGGTGTCTGGCCCTTACTGCTGATGTCTGGGCCATGCTGCTGATGCCTGACCATTACTGCTAGTGTCTGGACCATGCTGGAGGTATCTGGACCATGCTGCTGGTGTCTGGACCATGCCGCTTGTGTCTGGAACTGGCTGCTAGTGTCTGGAACACGCTGCTAGTGTCTAGGCTATGCTGCTGGCATCCCACTCCACGCTGCTGGTGCCTGGCGCATGCTACTGGTGTCTAGACCATACTGCTGGTTCCAGAACCACATTGCTGTTGCCAAGACCACGGACCTGGTGCCCGGACCATGCTCTGCTCGTGTTTGGACCATGGAGTTGGTGTCCGGAACAATGTGCTGGTGTCCCGGCCATGCTGCCCGTGTCTTGACCAAGCTGCTGGTGTACCGACCATGCTACTGGAGCCTGGAGCACAATGCTGTGGGTGGACCACGCCGCTGGTGCCTGTCCCACGCCGCTGGTGACAACAATAACGTCTTGCATATAACCCTGGCTGGGGTTGAGACGGTGGGTCACCGCAGGAAAATCTATTCCTCTGAACTATGTCATAATTCTGACCTGTGGTAGTGTACTTGGCGGGTGGATGATGCGTACCATTAAACATTCAACTTGGGACATCAGGTCCTCTGGCAGGATCGGTTTCCACACCAGAGAAGCAATCTGTGTAGCAGTGAATACAGCTTCGAGATTGTGAAGGAGCGTACTGCATGCAATTCACCGCTCGGCACTAGTACGTGGCGTAGCGCTCAGACATTCTCAGATCAATAAATACTCAAGTCGAGCTGGGAAGCGCTTGTCCTCTCATGTGAAAGAACAAAGGGGAGGAGCGAGTGACAGAACAAAAACTGAAGGAAAATATAAAGGAACCACGCAAAGAGCGAGAGCGAGAGAGAGAGAGAGAGAGAGAGAGAGAGAGAGAGAGAGAGAGAGAGAGAGAGAGAGAGAGGCCTGTGGGGACTAAGTTGAGGAGCAAGAGTGACCTGAGCGAGGGCCACTTGTGTTGGTGTCAAATGTCTCTGGGCAACAACGTTTGCCTCGTAAGCTATGTATACTAACCAATTCTCAACATGTTTCCTCATATTCGATTTACTAGCAGTGCGTACCCATTCTGTTGGGGGTGTAGTGATAACAATCACCCTTATGTCCCCCGTGGCACGTATGGGACTTGATGCTTTAATCGCTGGCCTTGTTAAAGACGGGTTGGGCTGGGACCAAAGCCCCGGTGAGTATACTCAACTTCAACTCGCAGCTTTAGTTCGAAGATGCAGGGCAATCACATCCACGTAGTGAAGTAGGCGCACAGATTCACCAGCTCCGATGACACTGTGTGGCTTTCAAGAGAAAAATGGATACGTAACCGATGAAGTAGAGAGAAAAATGTTACAATAATTCCTAGAGCGAGAAAGGGAAATGAGAGACAGAGGTGTCACCTGCAAAAGTCTTTCTTGGAGATCGGGAAGGTATGACACGATTGACGTGGCATGTGAGATGGTATCATCGAAGCGCATCTATTTCAAAGAAATTACGTACACCTTGAGTGGAGTACTTTACATCAGTTATGCCTTGTGTTGGTTCGGATCCCCCACCACAAGGATCAGGGTCCAAACTAAACTGATGATCCTCTTTGATTTGCCAGGCTGTTTGATGCGTCAGCCTTCACCGCCCTTCAATACTTCGCTGGTCAGCAACACGTTACCTACACGTGACTAGTGTGTTTTAAGCTCTCCACCAGTCGATTCATTTAGGTTCTAAAGCTGTAGCTGCCAATAGGAAGGTAACCAATTTCATCACCCCTGAGGTTGTTTACAATGTCCTCTCTCTCTCTCTCTCTCTCTCTCTCTCTCTCTCTCTCTCTCTCTCTCTCTCTCTCTCTATTGCCTGTCCCCCTAACAGGGAATGGCTTTAGAGTGCAGACGGGAAAATACACCTTCTGGGAATTCTATGTATAAATCATACATCACCCGTCTACACTACACAATGTTTTCAATCATTTCCAGTACTTTTGATTTTTAACAATGGGGTGGTGAATAATGTTTACCTATTCTATATGGACGATTTTACACAATACGTATACCACATCATGGAGGTCTTCTAACACTACAATAAGGTATATTAACGTACAAGAATACCACGCTATTGAAAAAATATATAAAGTGTTTAGTCACATCATCAGTTTTGCCTCCCTTGTTTTGCAAGTTCGCAAAAAATCCGGCTTCCCATAATCTTTGAAGAGGTATGGGGATGCTTACGCTGATGGTATGGTCAATAGGCAATTGTCCTTCGTCTTTTACTCTCTTCTCTTTGAAATGGTGTTGCTTCTGATGCGTCTCTGCTGACAGGACGGGAGCGATCATCAAGCCTGACAGTCCTCAGATCAATCGCGTCATCATCATCATCATCATTATAGGGTTCTGAAAGCCGTGGCTGTGGGTCCCCGTAGAGCAATTGTGTTGAGGATTTGAGTGGTCAGAGACCATCTGAAAGTCTTCCTGATGTCTAATGATATCTCTGGTCTTACTGATTTGTGCTACTACTACTACTGCTACTACTACTACTACTACTACTACTACTACTACTACAGCTACTATTACTACTACAACTACTACTAAAGACTAGTAGCATTTTTTTTTTTACCCATTACACTGCCAGAGCATAGCTCAAGTTGTGGGGGTAAATCCCCGTAAAATCACTCGCTGTTATTAGCAAGGTGTTCTAATTTTTTTTTTCCTTCATTTCTGCCACAAGGAGAACCGTTATAATCTGCTAACATTAAGCAATTTATTTCACCCAGATGCCAACGAGCCTTCTCTTCCGGGCAGTTACTTCAATCATGTAAAGAACTCGTTCATCCTTTTACGGAATAATGCTTCTAGCCTTTGGGCGGCTCAAAAGCCACGTTCATATTTCACAGAGCCGAGGCTTTCAGCCATCAACTTATCAACTCTAAGAATCTGACCTAAGAATGATCGACCAAGTCATGCTGCTAGTTTTTTCTTTGTCGTCTGCAGATATCACCTCAGGGGGATATCAGAGCTTTCCCATACCAAGTCGTTCATTATGTGGACACGTAAAAGCCAGTGTGATAAAGCCAGGCGATCTAGGGACGAGACTTGTGGCTCCGAGACACCAGCACCCAGCGTAGGAAGATAATTCAATCGTAATCCACTAATTTAACATCAGACCTTGAGCCGGGTAAAGGTCAGGTATTAGGGAGCTAAATGGAGTATAATCATATTGATGTCAAGAGAACATTGGGCGTGCGTGCACGTCCGACGTGTGTGTGTGTGTGTGTGTGAGGGAGGGGGTCACAGGTATCTGTCTTATTGGGTATGGGGCAATCAGTGTTACACCCTCAACTCTCTATACCCATCCATTTGCTAATGAAATATCCATGTCTTTACCACACCAAACAACACGTTCACAGGTAGACATATACATAAACACAGACTCACACATACACAAAATAAATCTTTTAATTTCATTTTCTTATAACTGCATCGAGGACTTGAACGAGGCTGCACATACATAAACACCGGTGCACCACCATGCCATATCCATCAGTGCGGTACATCGCTGGTGTACCACTGTGCCACATCCATCAGTGCGGTACATCGCTGGTGTACCACTACGCCACATCCGTCAGTGCGGTACATCGCTGGTGCACCGTCGCTCGCACCATCAGCAAGGCTGGTCCTGAGTGACGCTGATCCTCCAGACCCACGAAGCTGCTGGACAACCCAATAACATTATGGGCAGCCCTCCACTACCATCCAGACCATCACACACGTCACTGTCAGTCATGCTGATTAATGGCCAATAATCATCACCCCTACCCACCCTCCTCTCCCTCCTTCTCTTCCTCCCACCCCAGCGGACTCCTCCCCTTCAACCTATCACCCTGGCAACAGTCACCAAGGTCTTTCACCCCAACAATCACCCCTCCCTCTCCCGCTCCCAAATTACTAGACCTCCCGTTTATCGACCCCAGTTGCCCCCTAGTCACACCAACCCGAGGCCATAAAAAAATAATCACAAACAGGAAAATACAGCGATTTGTCACATGCAATAAAAATATTGGAAATACGATCGACAATCTGTCCTCGCCAGAGAACAGCAGTTTCTGCTTAATTATCCGGAGCAAGGGACGCTACATAAAGATACAGGGAAGTATGGACTACGTGAGGCAGCAACGAGCTCCAGGCTCTTGAGTACGACAACGAGTTACGTCTGCCTCAAGAAATGTATGAGGGATATTTTTTTCCCCTCCCCGTGGCACATACGTACACACAAGGAAATGTTTACGTCTAGAGCACTGGGTACATCAGGTCATGTCAAAGGCCTGGCCATCCTCTCACAGGGTTGGAATGTCTTGCTCAACACTCGTGAAGTCTTCCGGGGGGGTCTTCATCCCCCAACAGCCCAGGATAGGACCAGGTTGCTGGACTGGGAAACCGCAGCCCTCAGGCTCACACAGCCCCCATAGCCTGACTGGTGTGGTACACTTTGTATGCACTTGTCCAATGCACTCTTGAACTTCTCTACTGTGCTGAATGGGTTAAACATGTCTTTTTTTTCACCATAAATGTGCACGATGCACATGTTCGCTAACGAGACTTCCATCCGTACAAGTGTTCAAGTTGTCACTCTTGTCAAATACAATGTGTACAAATAACGAATGCTACCTAGGTTGTGTATACACAGTTGTTACGCGTTCCAAAAACATTCTCAGGAATAGAAACGAAGGGATAATGTGGCGGAACATGACCAAAGGCTATCCCCGCGGAGCTATGAGCACGATTACTGTGATACCCATCATGAAGACATGGCTCCCTCCACACTGGGCCAGCACTGTACTGTCTCCTGGAGGTATGACCCCACGTACAGGATGTGGGGCGATGCCCAATCAATTCGCCCCCCACACTTCCCGGGGCAAAACTGAAATCAACACCCCCCCTCCTCCACCCACCCTCGGCACCCCAACACCCATGAGTCCCTCCCTCCGCCCAGATGCCCCATTAGCTAGCCCTTCTCTCCGCTCCTCCAACACCCACGTTCCATTCATCAATAAGCCCTTCCAACACATGCAGGCTTAAGTTCTTAGTCCGTCACATCTTACTTTAATACACGAATACCAACTCGACTAGAACTCATCTAAATATTCCTTGCTTCAAGAATATTCTGTTTATTTACATAAGAAACGTAGCGCTTTTCAATTATATATATGTTAGCTGTAATGGAAACTTATCTTAATATAATTGTCATAATCATCGTCTATCAACTGCCTTCCGGTTGATGGATGAATTCGCTGCATAATCTCTCTAGTTTAGTAACTATAAAGTTAACAATGCATTTCATCCATATATCCTCAATTGCATTATGGAATGGTTTTATGTAAACAAATCAAATATGAAATGGAAATCACAAACCAATCCCATCCACTCACTCACGAGACCACAATCCCACACACTGCTTCTAACTTGGTCGACGACGTGCCCCTGTAGTAGCGTCCTCCTCCCGCAGCCACAACCTATCAGCTGAACCCATCATACAGCGATCCCCATCAGCAGGTTTATCACTCTCATCTACACGTTCAACAGCGTCCATCTGGGTACAGGTGATGATGGTGCTCATTCCACAACTTCGTCAGTATCATAATAACAATATCTCTTCCCAACACCTTACTTAGCTCCTTCCACCTTCCTGCCGGGTCCTACCATCACCCTACCACCACTCCTCGCCACTCTACCAACTCATTCCATCATACTACAGGTTCATACCACCACTCCATCGACTCCTCTCACCATCCTACTAGGTCCTTCCACCACTCCACCAGCTCCTCTCACCATCCTACTAGGTCCTTCCACCACTCCATCAACTCCTCTCACCATCCTACTAGGTCCTTCCATCACTCCACCAGCTCCTCTCACCATCCTACTAAGTCCTTCCACCACTCCATCAACTCCTCTCACCATCCTTCTATCTCCTTCCACCACTCCATCAGCTCCTCTCCATCCTACTATCTCCTTCCATCACTCCACCAGCTCCTCTCACCATCCTACTATCTCCTTCCATCACTCCACCAGCTCCTCTCACCATCCTACTATCTCCTTCCATCACTCCACCAGCTCCTCTCACCATCCTACTATCTCCTTCCATCACTCCACCAGCTCCTCTCACCATCCTACTATCTCCTTCCATCACTCCACCAGCTCCTCTCACCATCCTACTATCTCCTTCCGCCACAATGCTGGTTGATCCAACCATCCTACTTCCCATATCATCCAATTTACCCTCCCTACCTTACGATCATTTTTGTTTTCTACCCTCACAGCTCCGTCTATCATAACTTACGTATAACATGCGATGGTTTCGGAGGTCTTCAACCCCTACAGCTTTGTGCGGGAGCTTACCTTACCTATTCCTAGGGTTTACTATTCCTACAGCACGTTCTAGGACCATAACTTACCTTATAACCTTAATATGCTTTTACTGGTCATGTAACACCCAAGCTCAGTCTGGTACCTTATGCTGGATTCTAAGGTCTACCAACGAACACACACTGGTGCAGGACCAAGCTGTCATGGTCTTCCTTAGCTCAATTACGCTGTTGGGAGTGGGGACTCGTAGGCCTACGTAGCCATCAGTTCTGGCTCGTTAGGAACACTTCACAGTTACTTGTCAAGACTCCACAGTACAGTTCATAATACTCCTGGCATTTGTAGGCAACGTATCCAAGCAATTCTGGACCTGGCACGTTGCAAAATATTTTCCCCAAGCTGTACTTTCTGGCACCTTATGATCTCAGAGGTAATTCTTCTCAGTGATAATCTTTTAAATTCATCCATGTCTCACGCTAAAAAGTAACTAGTTTCCAATACATACTGGGATGGTAACCATGCCTTCTACGATTTTCCAAGAGTAAACTACGACAGCGCGCTCCATAGCACAGCCTCAATGCTTCACGTTATTGTAAAGAATTTACATCTTCTAAGTCAGAACTCTGCTGCATCGCCCGTTCTGATAAGTGATGTTAGATCACAACAACTGTATTCTAACATGGGGAGTATTCGTGCTTTGTCAACCATCATCAGCATTAACTCCTTAGATAAACTGACAGACATGGTCTACTGCACCATAACACCAAGGTCAAGCTGTGCCTTTACTGAAGTACGAAAATTGTAAACATCTGGAGAACCGATACTTAACAACTGAAAGTATTAGACCTACCTGGAATACCCAGTATATTTACAGAAAAAGTCAACAGGCAAAGTATATCTGACCAGCTAGGCTGTGGAGGGTACGTAGGCCTACTGACCTCGGCCTTAAACAGCCTAAATTACTTAAATACGCTACAATGGACCTTGGCCTCAGACTGAGCTGTGGAGGTAGACACAAGCTTCCTCGACGAACTTTAAGTAAACGAGAAAAAATGAAAATAAGCATAATTCAAGGCTGACGAATAGGGGGAAAGAATGGAGAGACGAGAGGCACACATGGGATGGAATGAAGTTAGGTCGAAGTGGCATATGGGGGACGTCGCACGTGCTGTCAGTGGGCTGAACCACGGCACAGGAAGATGTCGAAGTCAACTACGATGCAGTCTGTGGGGCTTGGCTGTGGATGGTAGTGCTCTGGCTCTGGTACATCATACACGACAGCTAGAGAGTGGATGTATGCAGATGAGGCCGTTGTTCGTTTGTTCATGACGCTACCTCGTTAAGGCAGGAGAGGCAATGAGTTCGATCCCCCAACACGGGCACAGTCGGCACGCAGTTCACCCAGCTGGTCCAACCATTCTCTGGCTGGTAGACAAACAGGTACGAACCCGGGTTGAAGAAAAGCACCCACGGGTGTGCCAGGTCTAGCTAGCTAGCTAGCCAGCCGGTAACTTGCAACACTGCTCGAGATTCCACACCAGCGACCATGTTTCAAGGGGGGGAAAAAAAAACCTTTACTGATAGGCCTAGAGAGTCTACCGGGGGCCAGTACTCTCCAAAATCGAATTCGGGGCAGGATCCCCAAGCTAAACCTAGCGGGTGATGCTGAATTACAGCGTACGTCTTCCGGACTCTGAGATTTTCCAACTATTTCCAGTAATTGCAGCACGGAAGTCTCCCCCCCCCCCGCCATACACAAGGGAATTCCAGATGTTTCTATAGAGTGTATCCGGCCAGACTGGCTGCCATGGATACAGTGGCATGCGGGCGGCGTGTTCTTACAGCCTGGCTGATTAATGGGCAATGAGGACAGCCTGGTCGATGACCGGGCTTGAGAGGGGTTGACGCCCCCCCAGCCCAGAATCGACCCCCTCCCTCGTGGAGCACCATACATGACACGCGTTCCTCTGCTTCACCACAAACCTTTTCCTTCTGGTCTGGACCACCACCTACCTAACTACCGCCTCCCCTTGATGCGAAAACTCATCAAACCGTCCCATGTAGTACCTCGTGTCTGAGTTACTGATGCAATCCCTACCACCTCCATCTCCTTCCCTCCCCCCCTTCCTCCTACCACCCCTTTCCCGCTTCTTTCCTCTATCCTTCTTACTCTCTTCGTTCTCCCTTCTTCTTCACCTTCCATGGTCACCCGCACTAGAGACCAATTCAGCCGGGAATAAATAACTGCCCAGCACACATGGGTTCCAGAAAACAACACTCCTCAGACACACATTACTTCTCCTGAAGCAGGCCACCGCACGAGAAGGGACGAGAAGCACAGAAAGTAGGAGGAAAAGCCACAAGCAGGGGAGGAGGGACGATAATCGGCTAGGGTCAAACTGTGAGCAGACTATGTGCATGGGAGTCGACAAGGGAGAGGACAACAAGCAGAAATATGAATGTGACACACAAAAAAGGAAGATCATGGAAATGGTGAGATGGAGAGTTGTTACGGCACTTTAAATATACACAACAACCTTCCAAAGATGTGGGTCGGCGAGTGTGCGAGGTGTAACGAACGAGAGAGTCTGGCGTCCTGTGGAAGAAAGACCAGGCACGGCCAGTAAAATTAACAGAGAGTTGTGAGGAAGATGTGGTGCAGCCGGCTGTGTGGAGAGAGAGAGAGAGAGAGAGAGAGAGAGAGAGAGAGAGAGAGAGAGAGAGAGAGAGAGAGAGAGAGAGAGAGAGAGAGAGCGTCGTGATGACAGCAAGAACTTGTAAGGAAGAGACGAAGGAAAGAAAACGGCAGACGACAACAACAAAAAAAGGTACGACAGGAGGAGGAGGGAAAAGCGAGAGACGGAGGAGCAGGAAGAGAAGACAGTGACACTGGGGGGAGGAGGAGCGACGGCGAGGGAGGAGGGTAACGACGGAAAAAGGAAACTGAGGGGAGGGAGGATGGCAGGAGAACGGAAGCAAGAGAGGACAAGGGACGGTGACAGAGAGAGGGAGGACGCTGAGAAGGGCTGCAAGCGAGGGGCTCAGGGAAGCCAACCCTGAGTACATGGTCACAAAGCGGGGTATACAGGGTGGAAGGGCGAGGCACAAGAGGGGGGTGGGGGGGGGGCGAAGCAGGAAGAGTGAGGGAAGGATAACAAGAGACGGAGGCAGGGAGGTGGGGCAGGAAGTGGAGGCCTGGGGAAGAGGGGGAGGGGTGGGGTGATGGAGGAAGGGTCAGGAGGGAGGGGGAGAACCATGAAGGTGGAGGCACAGATAATAGTGCATAACGGGGGCGCAGAGGGCAAGGGCTCGGCAAGTTCATTAAGAGGAAGTGCCGCCCTGGACGCCGTTAGTATCTACTGGAAGGAAAAAAAGAAAAAAAAAAACCGAACTGGAGAGTATTGGGGAAGGGGAGAGAGATGGCTGGTATGATGTAGGGAGAGAAAAGAAGGGAGAAAAGTTTAAGGAAAAACTGCGAGTAGAAATTACGGAAACTGATGACAAAAAACTGAAATGACCATAAGAAAGGAAAACCTTCCTCCATATTGCCACCCAAATTTTCGATTACGTCCCTGACCATCGCCGTGTCAGCGTATGCCAGAGTTACTGTATGTGACCTACAATTACTTGCTTTTCTTGGCTTCAGTGACTCACCCTCTTTCCACCACTCTTCCCCAAGGGAAAAAGAGTTGGGAGGCGTGATAAGAGGGTGACAGGAAACTGGAGAGCGAGGTGAAAACAGCAAGGGTGGTGGGGTGATGGACGAACAGGTCCTCCTGTGAAATGAGGGCGTGGGGGAGGGAAGAAGAAGTAGGTTGGCCGGGGAGATATGTTGACGGCGGGAAGAGTCAACAGTGACCCAGCGGGTGACAGGCCGGGGATGCACGTACACATCCCTGCCCATCACGGCTCTACCTACAGGCTCACTGTGCCATGATGGTGAGAGGGCGGGCGGCAGGTTATGTATGCATCACCACCACGACAATTGAGCCACCCTCACCTTCCTGCTGCTGCTGCCAACCTCAAGCAGCAAAAAAGGGAGGTGGGAGGTGCCGTGTCGTCTGGAGGAAAGCTAAGGCAAACCTTTCCTTTTCCGATTCAAATCACATCCCTTGTGGTGGCGTGACTATGCGTTTTGGCCTTACGTGTATCACTCATCATCTGAGGCGGTTCACTCTCCCGCCTCCTTTTGAAAATATTTATCTTGATTTTTCAGCTACACCTCGTGAATCCATCATCTTAATTGTCACTACCTGAACTTCTAACATATCTTGGAATTTCCTCACAATTTTTTGTTCTTTTTTTTTTCAATTCTGCCAGCAAGAAACTGGGAAGCACTTTCATGTCTCAAATGTGCATTTCTCCTCAGTGCATGTATTCGAGCAGTACTCCGGGTTGGTCTGTCTCTTAAACACAGCATTCCCCCCCTACACACTCGGGCAGGCAGTTCTTCTCCCACTTTCCTTCTGGGTAGACAACAGTCAAAAGCAAGTGCCGTGCCAACTCCGCGTCTCTCACTCACCATCTTGAACTCCATTCTCTTCGCCACGATACTGGTGCTCTCTCTCTCTCTCTCTCTCTCTCTCTCTCTCTCTCTCTCTCTCTCTCTCTCTCTCTCTCTCTCTCTCTCTCTCTCAATAAATTCTTTTTTCCAGCCTCTCCTTTGAGGGCAGGCCGCATGCACACCTGTTTCTCTGGTAGGTAATGTAGCGACATGCCATTTGCTCCTACAAATAAGATACGAGACTCCGCAAAGTCACCGAGTTACTGATTCGACATGTGCCGCTCTTCTTCGACAGCTAGACTGTGGAACTCCTCATCCTGTAGTCCTCCCGACCTCCAACCTGGTCCGACCCTGATGTGGGCACCGATAACAGTGATCCTACACACTACTCCAGGATCACTTCAATGGCGCTCCTGGAGTTTTAAGGATGCGCCTCGACCACAAACAAGAACATGACCGACGCCACAGGAGTAGGAAGCTACTCGACGAAAACTCTACTCCCTTCCTGCAACTGACCGTTATTACAGCCTCGCCGAAGATGACTTCTCACGCCAAGTCCGGTAACAACTGATCCTAGACACACACACACACACACACACACACACACACACACACACACACACACACACACACAACCATTTGAAATAATGTTCAAATTGTCACTGGAGAGACTCAAAGTGCCAAGGGAATGAAGAGGGACAGATGTTATACTCATCTAAAGGTCATGTGATCGGAAACCAGGTGCTGAACAACAAACCGGTTTGACTGACGGTTCGGGCTGTGAGAATAAGCAGGAAGCAAATAGGTGGCTTTCTCCAGAGGCGACACTACCTAAACGAAAGACTGCACGGTTTTAGGGAAAGGAGGTCATGTGTAACAAACCTCTTAGATACAACAAGAGGGAAATCTGTCTTTAGACAAATGGGAAGGCTATGTGGATTGTTTGTATTTAGACTGCCAGAAAGCATTTGACACCGCCACATGGAAAGGCTGATTAAGAAACTGGAAAACCCGGCAAAGAATAAGGGAGAAACTCCCTTACTGGACAGAAGACCATCACAGTGGAAGAGAACAAGGGATACACGTCAGAGGAGTTCTCGAAATGGGTCGAGGTGACCAGTGGAACGTCATCCGGTTCTTTTCCTTATTTGCGCAATCGTCTGCAGTATGAAATCCTAACCAAATATGTTTGCAGATGATGCAAAGGTCATGACGGAAAAGAAAAGACAGGAGGATGACATCAACTTAAAACAGGGACTTAAAACAGGCTCCGCCGCTGATCTGATAAATGGTTGGTGAAATTCAACCCCGATGCAACTGTAATGAGGGTGGGACAAAGTGAAAGAATTATCATTGTCTAACAGGAAACAAACTCCAATGTTCTGTGTCCGATGCAACTGTAATGAGGATGGGACAATGCGAAAGAAGCATCATTGTCTAACAGGAAACAAACTTCAGTGTTCTGTGTCAGACAGACCTGGGAGAAGACATCGTCTCTAACCAGTTACCAAAGACCCACAGTGGGTGAACAGTTTGGTAAACAAACTGTCTGCTGGGAAATATTCTTACAGCTTTCACGTGAATGGCTAAGAAAATCTTCCGCAAGCTGTTTACATCCTACGTAAGGCCAAAACTAGAATATGCCTCCTGAAGATAGGTCAACGCACTTACAGAAGCACAACCAGCTAACATAGAAGGGCCAGATGAGGGCAACTAAGATGACAGAATTAAGATAACAGAGTTACACGAAAGGCTAGGGAACTTTAAATCTGCCCAACTTGGCAGAGAGAAGAGAGGGGTGACCTGACCACAACCTTTAAGTTTTAAAAACAGATCGATGACGTGTGTGTGTGTGTGTGTGTGTGTGTGTGTGTGTGTGTGTGTGTGTGTGTGTGTGTGTGTGCGTGTGTGTGTGTGCAAATGTGATCAATGACTTGGTAAGCAAGTACATGATTAAGAGACGGGGCAACACTATCCCATAACACACAAATAGTAATGACATGAGTGAAACATATATATGGACTATACTTATGCCACCAGTTCACTTACTGGTTGCGTTCAAGCAATATAAGCAAACCTCCGACCGTTCTGGGCAAGTACTGCGAGCCCCAACCGGTGCCCACATTAAGAGCAGCTTGAGTACGCCACACTGGAACACTGCCTCCTCGAACGGCTGAGCACTACAGCAAAGCCTGTGCTAACGTAAGTAAGTAATTCCATGTGAACAGTGACCGCCCCACTCTGCCATCCCTACCCGCTTGGGGAAAACTTTGAAGACAACACACCCGGAGGGGGCGACTCAGCCCAACGGGTCACTACACAGCCGGAGGAGGCCAGGAGACCATGCACCTCCTTAGGAGGATCCAGTACCACCGCAACAAGAGTTTTAATCACCAGCGCAGCGGGGTAAGAGGACGTTGGTGCTGGGACTGCGATGCTCAGACACACCACACACACCATCAGCACGTCCCTAACAGGCCGTCGGTTAAGAAGAGGCGACGGCGGCGGCGGCAGCAACGACGATGGTGGCGGCGCTGGTATTGAAGGTGTGCGGCTTTAAGCTTGCCGCGGGGCTACCACACCAACTGATCGACGCACTCTGCCTCCCGTATTCACACACACACACACACACACACACACACACACACACATCTACTGAAGAAGATATGCACATGACGCCCTCATGTGCACTACTCATCTTCAGGACTTGCACTGGGAATAAGTCAGTCGAGAGGACGCCATTCTGCTGCTGCGGCCGTGCATACACAAGACCAGGACAAGGTCACGTGCGTTGCACTATATTTTGCGTTCATTATCTACCAGCTGAACCCCCACTCCCCCACCACCGCTCGCACGTCAGTGCAAAAGAGTCAATTAATAGATCCAGCACCGTGCATTAACCCACACTACGCATTAATGTACGAAATCCAAACCCTGTATAAAAGAGCATATACGCCTCAAAACGCGTTTCCACCCGGTATGAATAAGTACTCGTCATCAGTCATGGATGTGAGAGACTGATTAATACCATAACCTTCAGCAGTATTCAGAGGGGGCAGGGTCTCGCATGGCAGTCCAGCAAGAAGGTCTCTACTGCTCAAGCACACATCAGATTTTGCGAGCGAGGGACGGTGGAGCACCGAAGAATATCATTGTCTATTTCTAAATGTGACTTACGATGGTCTAAGGTATTCCCAGGGATGGCTGACGGTGTGAGCAGCTCCGGGGTTTGGGAGACCTGTGCATCCTCCCAGTCCTCCAGGGGAACAGTGTCACATTAGTCCACCCTCCCAGTACTGGGGAAGAATGTACGGGGTCAGTCCACCCTCCCAGTGCTGGGGAAGAATGTACGGGGTCAGTCCACCCTCCCAGTGCTGGGGAAAGAATGTACGGGGTCAGTCCACCCTCCTAGTGCTGGGGAAAACAGTACCAGACCATTCCCTCCACCAGTACTTGGAGAGAGAGAGAGACCGCTGCACTCTCCAAGTACTGGGGATGAAAGTACGATAAGTGTACCTTCCCCAGTACTGGGGAAGACAGTAGTCAACAAGCACATCATCCCAGTGCTGGGAAGATCATGTCAAACCAGTACATCCTCCCAAAACTAGGGAAGACAGTACCACACCAGTGCACCCTCCTAGTACTGGGGAAGACAGTACAAGAGAAGTAAACCCGGTACTGGGAAAGAAAGTGATAATAGTTCACCCTCCTGGTACTGGGGAAGGCAGTAAAAGTACATTCTCCCCGTACTGGGAAGACAGTTTTACACCAGTACACCCTCCCATTACTATGGAAGACATAACCAGACCAGTACACCCTCGCAGTACTAGGTTACCGAGTACCAGACAAGAATATCCTCCTAGTACTGGGGAAGACAGTGCTATAATAGAGTATCATCCCGGTATTGCAGAGGGCAGAAGAAGCCCTGTTCATCCTTCCGGTACTGGGCAAGACAGTGCCAAGCCAGGAGGGTACGATGAGCAGGCGACATCGTACACATCGTTCTCGTCTGGCAGCCAGCTACTTAAAAATAACTTCGCTCGACCTGCATCATCTCCAGTGTTCCCCAGAATGAACAGCAATTATCCAAGTTCACTCTGCTTCATATCACTGATAACTTCCAAGTCTTACTAGTACGGATCTCTGACGCATAAGTAGTGCAGCGGGAGGCAAGGGCGAGCAGGTGAGGTCATGTGGTAAACAGCGAGTCAGGTGTGACGCAGGAGGCAAGCCATGGTGGATGACAAGCCACGACCGCTTGGTGTTGACTTGTGTCTTGCTCCACTCATCTATCATTCACATCTTAGTAAACATTTCGCAGCGGTTGCAGAGACGAGAAATCCTTTCCTAGGCTCTCGCGTGGAAACGGGGGCCTACGCACTAGGGAAGCCCTAGGGGGGTACAAACTTCTTGTTTGAGACTCTCTTTGACCCAAAGAAGACCCAACCTGAGGAGGGGAGTTCGACGAAAATAAAGAGTACTGGAATGAGAAGGTAGCAGCCGCTGTGAGCCGAGCTATGGATCCGTGACATATACTTCTACCATACACTAACACGAGTGCCTCCTGGCCGAAAGGGGAACTGACAAAAGCAACAGCAAGCACTCGCTGAACAACAACAACCAGTTATACTACCCTCACTGATCACCCTCTCCGTCTCCCTCAGGGTTTATCGGGTAATCTAACATACGACACAGTGACCACGTCTCAGTGTACCGGACATGTTCCAAATCTGGCACGAGCGTTCAATTATTACCTCGCCATGTCCTCAGCGTCAGACTGCAAGACCCGTTGCTAATACATTATCACGCACCACCTCGAGGTGTTATAAATTTTTCGGGTGCAGGCTGACGCCCTTATTAATCCTAGCAGTTGATAGCTCTAAAAGCCTAAATAACCAACTAACCATGCGTACATCATCATCTGTACTGTGTGGTTCAGAGGTGGAGGGAGGTTCCTTCTGCAGTAGCGGCGCTGAGGGGTCGGCGTGACAACACCAAGGTACCTCGATGGTCATGGAGACAGCGTCTACCCACCACAGAAGACGATGAAGAAATACGCTTGACATACAATAGGCCATAACTGCATACTCATCCAACACTTGTTTCTTTTGTTTCTCGCGATGACTTCCTATCAATATTATCATCCATAACGCATATCTTATACACACACACACACACACACACACCACCACCACCACCGATACTTCCCCTAGACTACCCTCACCTTAGCCCTGGCCTCATTATGGGTCATCAGCACCCAGACATATGATTAGATGAAGAGCGAGGTGTGGGTTCGAAACGTGAACGTACAAAGGAGGAAAGACAAGTGAGGGAGGTGGGTAGTATGATAATAGGGAGGGGATGGTGTACGAGAAAGACGAATAAGGATACCTCCACAGCCACAACTATTTACCGCCGTACAAAGCCTCACGCGCAACAACAAACTAAACGTCTTTAATACACACGTTCTGTACCGTAGCTACGCATGATCAGTCTACATACAAAAGCAAGCTATGTAAGATTTCATGTCTGTCACACTGAGAACCTGAATTACTGAACAACGAAGGCCGAGAAGACGATCGTCACAATGAACGATACAGAAATACACAAGACAAATATTCCGGGCCAAAGGCTCATGGGTCAGTGGAAGAGTATTGCCATAAAAACGAAACCCTGGGATGATAAATCTTTTTTTTCTTGAGGGAGGGGGAAACCTTGGAAAGATGGAGGTGGCAGAGGAGGGCGAGGGGAGGCTGGGCCCAGAGGTATGAGGCACAAGCTAAACACACAAGAACTCTAGTTCCAGTCGAAGGTCAGGGGTCATCGACTGGGGGCCAATACCGGCCCAGGGATGCCCTAAAGACGCCCTAACCAGCGCATCCCACACCTAAACCTGACATTACTTACGATTTCAAACAGCAAAGCGACGTGTAAGGCAAGACATCCGCCAACATCACTCAAATGCGCAGCAGAAGTAAGAATGTAACGTGTAATCATCATTCAGGCGCAATCACGAGCGTTATATGCCCATCTCCTCAAACATGATGGCAGTCTGGAGTTTGCCAACCTTCTAAGACAACGAGACGAAACGGGTGATGACGTTTTTCATGGTACTACTCCCACTCTCCACACTATGAACACTACTGTCTACCAACGTCAACCATGAGACGGAGGATACTGTAAAATAAGAAAACGTACCGATCATTCAGATCGCATGGAGGATCAAACGTCAAAACTAATGGGAAAGACTACAGGCATTCACACTACTCTCTGGAGTGCAGACGGGAGAAACCCTGGAAAGCATGGTTTCCAGTCTACACACAATAATCATGTTGCCACGCAAAATACGTTAGACTCTTTGTAAAATCTTCTCACTAAATTCAAAGCATCACAGAGGGGAGGAAAAGCAAATAATGTAAGCACCAATCGTCTATAAAGGTTCTACATATGACCCGCAAACACTCGAAACAATTTGAACCCCCAATAGAAACATTTCTACAATTTGCATCCTGATCAAAAAGGATCCATGTCCAAATCTACATCAAGAACTACTTCCGAACGAACACGAAAATTTGTGCAAGGATGACAGGAGAGAAAAATGTACGAAATCTAGAGAAAGCAGTGCGAACCAGTGTTCACCGAGGTGATAACATGCACGACTGACGACCCATCATAAGTCTCCGCAAACAGCCACAGTACTCCACCAACAACAACATATTGGAAAGCAATTCCGCCCCATTCAACTTCGCCAAGCCTCTGATGACGCGCCTCGGTCAAGAGGTGTGATGGGGTATACCTGTCTTTTTTGGTGTGGCTGTAGGACAAGCGTGGCGTTAGAGTTTTGTTTCTTAGGAGCGGAAGTCGTGTCTTTGTGTTCGTGTGTGTGTGTGTGTGTGTGTGTAAGTGTGTGTGTGTGTGTGTGTGTGTGTGTGTGTGTGTGTGTGTGTCTTTGTACACACACACGAACACAGCCACAACGACAGGGGCGTTTTCCACACAATATTACCCAGAACACACAAACTCACGAAGAGTGCAGACTGAAGACCTTGATAATACTCAACCTGGACCCGGAAGGCAACACCAGTGACAGATAAGGTCCAGAGCACTTATCTCTCTGTCTCTGCAGCAGAGTACACCTCGAGGATTCTGGAGCTCCGTCTCCATACCTGCACAGCTCCGACCTATGGCCAAGCTTCTCCTGTTCACTACTCATCAACAAAACTAATGGTTCTTGCCCTCAGGTTTGCGCAGCCAAGAGAGGTAAACTGAAGGTCATAATGTATGTGAAGATGACTTTACACTTGATGAGTAACGCAAAATTCAATAACGGCAGCAACTAACGAAAAAACTTTCCCCCCCTCCATGCGCCATCATCAATTAGCATGTCACATCAAAACAACGAAGCCAACCACACACACGCACACATTGTGTGTGTGTGTGTGTGTGTGTGTGTGTGTCATAAAGGGTTTAATATCTTCCGTGGCTAGAAGGTGCCAGCTATGTCAAAATACCTACATCAAAAATACAGACACCTACCCTTTCCCACACGTGGCCAGAAAAACGACCAAGTTTCGTGGTTCTGCCAAAGTGGTGAAAATATCACGTATCGTGCCGTACATGGCAGCTCAGCCGCCGACGATCTACCCGCTAAAGTGGCAACAAGGAAATATGCAACGTGCCAATGGTGCACCAGCGGAAGTCCCAACAATAAACAACCTGAAGCAGCAATGAATTACTGGCAGAAGTTCCATCAAAACCCCAGCGACGTGCCGAAGATAAGCCAGGGGCAAATGCACACGTCATCACAAGTGAAGTACAAGAGGCCGGCCATAACCAACATCACGGTGGCACCACACGCTGATAACTTCGTCACACCGCTACTACCACCCGGACCCCACGGCGTTAACACAGGTAACATTAAGGGCGATCATGACGACAGCGCTGGTACAAGGGACCACTCAACACCACCGTACGCACCTTCGCCACCTGTCCTGAGGCAGCTCAACTGACAAATCTATCAATATAAATTAACCTAAATGATTATGACGCCCGACCAACAACAATAATAATAACAGCAGCATCACTAAAAAGAAAAGAAGCAACAGCAGCAGGTGTCGGGTCCTGAAATAAGCGACAGGGGAGGTATCGGGGGGGTCGGCGGCGCTGGACGGCCTCCAAGACGCCATCTCGGCCATGCCCCGCTGCCACGATCATGAACACACGGAGAAAATTACCGACTTCTGAAAATCGCGACTGAATTTAGGACCAGGACACGCGTATATGTTACATGTGTGTAATAAACTGCCGGGGCTTTGAACAGAATCCTTTACAAATCCAATACTTTATAAAAAGTACAATTATATTTACACTCATTGACCGAAAGTTTTACGAAAGCGAGTTACGACAAAACTATCGCACAATGACCTGACTAACGGAACTTCAAGTAACAACAAATTATTATGACAAGACCTTAGCTCCTGGAGGCAACGTTAGTCCCGCGGCCAGCTTCCCCACGCAGCAGGAGCAGCAGCGTGGACCACATGGCTACGGAGGTTGTAGCGGAGCAGAGTTCGACCACCGTAAGTAAAAATGGCACGAATACCAGTGAGGCTACACTGAATGGGGCTCTAGTTGTGTGCTAAAGGTGATAACCTATTGCGGCTGTAGCTGTGTTGTTGGTGCTTCTCTGCTGCGGTTGTGCTGGGTAGTAAGTAGCACAAGTGTACTGGGGGCTTGGCTCTGCTGTAACTCTAGTAACACCGTACTGGTAATGATAGGGAACAGGGCCAGGACCTAAGTCACGACCACCGCCGCCGCCGGCCTCCTGCCGTGGGTAGTGACGGGCGGGCTATACCCCATTACCCCGAGTCAACGTCATGGAAGAAACCCCCCCCCACCCCCCTTGGCCTGACCTCACACGAGTGTCGCCGGGAGGGTGTACGCTGAGCTGGGCTCTCCCAGAGCGAGGCGCCCGCCACCAGAATACCATTATAAAGGGGAACGTCTAGACCCGCCTACTAAAATGTCACGGTTTCGCCTCTACACACCAGACGGATATGATCCTTGCATTCTAGAACAATGAGCATCGTCGTCCACACACAGCAAGCTAACGACTCTCGCTGCTCGTTATACCCGGCCTCATTGGAAATACATTGTCATTCTTCACATGAGGTGAATTCGCCATGGCGTGAAATGATAGATGACCCCCCCCCACACAAAAAAGCAACCGAACAAAATTCTACCGTGCAAAAATATCCGTTCTCCAATCCACATTCCTACCACTCACGGGCTTATCGCCGCTAGATAAATGTTTATTGACGCCTCATAAATGTTTATCACCGCCTGATAATCACTTATTGTCGCCTGATAAGAGACTTATCAACGCCTGATAAAGGTTTCCGTTTCTTCATTCTTGAAAGCCCCCCTGCAGGGTGACCATGAATCGTCTGATGAGAGTTACATTACACTACACCACACATACAGCAACAGCACTGTGATGAAACCTAAAAGGACCACATGTAAGTGACACCTTACGATGGTTTCGGAGGTCTTATACCCACTACAGTTCCGTCAGGGACGCTTTTCTCACTCAGCCTTACGTATCCCTTAACGACGGAGGCTTCGCAAGTCTTGTACAGCCAGCTCGGTGTGGGACCTTACCATACTTACACCTTACGACGGTGTCAGCTATCCGTGCTGCCCCTCTTCTCACTCAGGGCGTTGGGGGTCCCCCAACACAGTCTGGCTGGTCTCATACACTGCGTAGAATATTAAGTGTTGGGGGCCCTTTTTCGTAAATTTCCCGGCCGTGCAGCCCAAAGTGTTTCTAATGGCTGAAGGCAATGTGATAAACCAATTTTCGAACCAGGACGTTTGTACTATTCAACCGTGATTTCTGTGCTAATATACCACAGTCTTCCATGACTGGGTGTGCGGCTGGGACCCCTTGGTGGAGCCGCGATAATCCGGAGGGGGAGAATGTCCTGCAGGTTACATGGTGATTTGACTGCTGCTGAGTCGATTGTGGACGGGTGGGTGCTGTGTGGTTATCTGCGACTAATGCTAGGAGGACTCAAGACGGGTGGGTGATGAGGTTACTTATGACTGGCGCCACGACAGCCTGACTGATTGTGACAACGCGCAACGGTGCTTCAGCGCCCCACTTGAAACCTGACATGTCAAGAGCAGGAAATGATCTCGCGCAGTGCTGTCGAGACCTGGGTGATGCTGTAACAACCTCCGAATGCTGAGGCAGGGACTGTAATGACTTTAAACGAGGCTACAACGACCCCCAACTGGTTCAAGAACCCAGAGGACTGCTGCAGTGACCCGTCAGATGGTGTAAGTGAGTGGTGATGAGCGGCAGGGGGAGGGGGGGGGTCCAGGATACTGCACCAAAGGCTCGACTTCATCAACAATGTATGAATCATGAATGACCCAGCCGAGGCAGAGCCCACCCACATCTCGTGTCCACTCGCCTGCAGCCAAGTTTATAAGGCTTGGCTCAAGACACTGTGGGGGACGAGGGCAAGGTTTAAAGCGAGGGTACTGTCCGTGCCAAGATGGGCAGTGTGAGCCCGGGCGGAGGAGTCCGTGCATGTGGTTAGTCAGCAAGAAATACTAATGAGCAGCAGGAGGAAGCTATGCATGTGTCCGGGTGTGTAATGCGAGTATAAGCGTGTGCGCAGTTATGGCTGGCTGGTAAGGTAGGCTGGTGGGCGGGAGGCAGGTAGGAGCTATGCCCGCTCAGGCATTCCGCGTGCAAATCTAGTTCCTGAGCCAAGAATGAACTGCAAATATTTGTTTTCACGAAGCTTACTGCGACGCTCGTGTAGCTGCACTCCGGGAAAATTTTACGTTCCTAAAACAGTATTTTTGAGGAGTCTAAGAGCGGTGTTTCTCCCCGGATGCAGCTACCTTTGGCCCCCTCACACTGTTATACACATAACAAGACACAATTAGACCAAAGACGTGTCTACCACAACGGCCATCCCCACCCAGACGCGTCAAAGATGCCCCCACCAACATATCTTTAACACTATCACTCCAAAAAAAAATATGTCCCATCACATGTCTCGTCATCAAGGTTACGATCTTCAAAGTCTAATCTGCAAGTTAATAAAATCAGAGCTGAATGCTCAGCAACACCATGGAGGAATCTTCTCCAGACGGAACTCTGGGACCAGAACATCGTGTCTCCAGCTACAGCATGGAGAGGTGGGGAAGGAGGAGGTAAAGTCACACAGGGAGTCTACTCTTTAGTCCAAGCGGTGAAACGTCCCTCCAGTGTGCAGGTGAACGGGCACCACCACTGGTAAGTGATCAGGTCCAGCCGCCGCCGCCGCCGCTCACCTCGCATAGATTTGGAGCGTGGCACGGGTGTCGGCTGGCACCGTGCCGTATGCTCATGGCCTGCCCAAGCTCGCTAAACCAGCCGCAGAACCCCTTGCGCCTGCTACCCTTGCCCTCGCGTTAGAACAAACACCTGCTACACTAGCCCTTACGTTAGAACAAACACCTGCTACACTAGCCCTTACGTTAGAACAAACACCTGCTACACTAGCCCTTACGTTAGAACAAACACCTGCTACACTAGCCCTTACGTTAGAACAAACACCTGCTACACAAGCCCTTATGTTAGAACAAACACCTGCTACACTAGCCCTTACGTTAGAACAAACACCTGCTACACTAGCCCTTACGTTAGAACAAACACCTGCTACACTAGCCCTTGCGCAAACATAAGCTACACTAGGCTCTTACCCTTGCAACCACGCCTGTTAACACAGCCCTTACACTGCCACTAACATCTACTACACTGGCCGTGGCGCCAGCACCATCTACTCCAGCGGCAACGCCTGCAGTAACGGCCACTTCTACTCGCCATCCGGCACCCTACCAGCTCACGTGAAGTGTGCATCAAGAGCCTCACCGCCAACCATTGCACTTGTCTTTCATGGGGTGACGACTGCGACTGCCCTCTAACACCCAACACACCTCGTCGCCCCGTCTGCCCATAACGTACCCAGAATACACAGCCACCACCAGGAGATTGGAGTATGCCTGCAGTAGTCTCCTGGGGTCGTCTATCCGCCCCACCACAACCCGGGGTGGATCCAGGCTGCTGAGCTGGGTCGTTTGGTCGACCGAACTGTTGGGGGCTGTAACCGTCAGGTCCACGTAGCTACCATCATCGTATCTTTAATCTTTAATGCTTTACAGCAGCAGAAAAAGAAAAGAAAAAAAGATCCTGAACACAAGGAAGAGCTTGATCATCCCAGTATCTGTGAGAGAATTACTGTAATCAATGTTCAGGTTAAACATACACCCAACGCACGTACAGAAATCTTCCATATACTTTCTTCTCAAATGGGAGACATGCAACCAGATGGGTTACTACAACTGCTGCTGGACTCAGGAGCGAGAGAAGACGATCGAGCTATCCTGGCCCGAGGGGAAATCTACCTCTCTGACATCACTGTTTCCACCTTTCCCCAAAGCCCTTACTCAGATCACATCCCGAGTTTACATAAAAAGTCAGTACTGACGCCCGTTATGACAGCGACATCACCACTGATAATAAACTCCCACAAATCATATATACAGATGGGGGTCCCTACACCTAACCACGGCTGGCAGTGCAATTGCTTATGTAACACGTACTTGTGGCTCTGGAAAATAACCTGGGGCTCTGGGGCAATAACTGGTCATCCTTTTGGTCCTTGAACTTGTTCGTCACTCCCTCGGTATGACTGTAACTATGTTTCAATCTGATGCACGACACTGGTTTCTTGGAATTCCTTCACGTATTGGGCTCGGAATGCATAATAAGGCTAATGAACACACAAAGAACTTCCGCCTTGAGGGGATAAAGTTGATTATCCCATAGGTCCACTTGAGTGCAGCCCTAAAAACAATCACTCAGAAAGAACGAGAACAAAATTCTTCAAGACTTCAAGCGAAGTGAAATCAACGCCATATGCATATGGCCCCACAAACAGGATCAGCAGACACCTTAATGGCGTCGTAGCCCGATTCAGGCTGGGTTTAGAGATATTCACAGAAGCTTGCCTCTCCTTTTGATAATATACACACCAAATGTTAACTCTGCCAAGAGAGCCACTCCCACACCCTGTAACATTCTGTATTTGGCTTGTAAAATCATTGAGTCTGGAGATAAATTCTTACCGAACGTTGTATTACACGCATAACAAATGTCCTTTCTCGAATAATTGAATAGTATCATGGTTTTGCTTATTGTACATATTTCACCTGTTATATTTTGATGCATTATCCAGTGTTGCTTACTAGACGTATTTCACCTGTATTCTGATACATTATCCGATCTCTTCCTCAATTCTTGTATGTTCACTTCCCATGCGATCTGCTCAGAAATTCACGCAACGCTGCCCAATCCTTGATTAGCACTTTCCTCACTATGTAACCTGTAATGTACTTCAGTCACCGAGGCCCAGTCCCCAGACACTTGGTGAACTCGTACCCTCACCTGCGTCGCCGTCCACGATAAATACCCCACAATCTCGCGGTAAAAAAAAAAAAAAAAAATATCAAATCAGCCACCCCACAACCTGGTTGGTAGGATACACTTTGTAAAAATTTCCTAAAATTTCTTCACTGCGCATCCCACAGCGCACTCCCGCTACTTTCGTAACAATTACAGCAGGCAGGGTAATAGTTCTAAGACTTCTTACCACATACAAGTGAAAGACACATATCATACCATACATATGGTAAATGATGGTTGGCCTAAGTGCTTAGAGGCACATAAAGACGACTCCTTGCTTCACGCAAAGTGCACACTAAATCTTGTGTAGAGCTGAGATGGTGATGGAAACATTCAGGGAAATACTGTGAAAGTTGGAAACCCACCCGTGGTTTTTTTTGGTTACTTGCAAACATAAGGAACACCATAGGAAGACACCCCTGGGTTTCTTCAAACATAGGTAACATCATGGGAAAGACCCCTGGACTTCTTCAGCCATAGGGAACATCATGGAAAGACCCCCCCCCCCCCTGAAGTAATTCAGACATACGGAACAGCTTCCTGTACGAAGGACCAGATCTGCCGAGTTGCGCAACATATAACACATACCTACTTTCAACAAGACGCAGCCAGACACACCATACCTCAAGGAGGTGGCTGGGTGGCACACCTAGCTACATGGTTGGAAAAAAAAGAGAGACCGCTATGCTGCTTCAAGGTTTAAAATAAACCTGATTCAACATTCCACCAGGGTTAACTTTCAAAAACCATCCCCCCCCCACTCCACCTACATTAATCTTGACATCAAGCAGCAATCTCCTAACACCGGTGTTCTAACTCCTGTGTCCTGTTCTTGCATTCTGAGATGAAGCGGGGAACAGCTCGAGTTCTGGAGACGTGACCCACATGGACATGCGCTGCTGGATTATTCTCTACGCCTCACTGTAACACGAATTCTCCATTTCAGTTTACCCACTGCACTTAACCAGCGCCCGGAACTCCGGCCACCACCAAATGCTTCACTCCACTTGCACCCTCCCTCCACTCTCTGTCAGCGGTCCGCTCCACCTCACCCACTAGTACTGCAGTACCGACAATTCCATCATCTTTACCAGGCCACACGTATGGAGGCTGCAGTGTCCTGTAACCTCAGGCTCATCGTGAGCAACTTCTCGTACGGGTTATCAATACAAAACACACCCACATCCGGGCAGGCACTGTGACCAAGGCCAAGACCTGGACAATGACACAGACAACCCATAAAGACAGACGAGAGGCTGTTGACTTGACCCTGACTGAACCCCATGACCTTAGGTCATGTCAGATGGCTGAGACCCAACCCACGACGTGGGGGCCATCTCTTCATGATGTCAAAGTTCAAAAGATTTTGACTGGCACCAAGAATCAAGCTTTGACTTGAAAGCTAAGTCGACGGCTAACGCTCTATACCCGTCACCAAAACCTGAACCAGTTCCACTACTGAAACCACGAACAAGACCAAGGATGAGCATAAGGACAAACCTAATAACAGCCAACAATACCACTAAGAAATGGATTATGCCATAGTGACTTACTAACTCTTGGGTTAACACTACCGCTAAAATTTGGATAACTCCCCGGCAGAGGCCAAGAGTGGAGCCTTGAAAGTGAATGGTATGATGTCTATGACGAAGACCAAATTGAAGACAAGAGTCATATCTTTAGCATAAAAAGAATAAGGCTCAGAACGTGAAGAAGATGCATTACGAAGCATCATGCAACATCTCAACTCCTTCAGCAACACCCAACACCTGCCACGTCCGGACCGACACTACTCGCCATCCTGAACTCAGAGTATGACAGATGGGATGACAGGAAAACAACCGAAGCAACCATAAGTGTGGACAGGCAGGTAATCAACAGATCAGGCTTGGACCTACACAGTACAAATACAGTATGACCCGCCTCACCAACAAAACATTACGCCAGTTACAAATAGCATACGAGTCGGATGACTTCATAATACATGCCGATACCTCGTGTAGATTTCTCGTCCAGCGAGACTCAACTCCATCCCTACTGGCCTGAAGGAGTGGGTGTGGAGGGACAGGTGGCGGAGCCGGACTGTGTGAGAGGCAGGAGGCACGGCACAGCAGGCAGGCAGGGAAGGAGGCGGATGGTAGGTCGTCGAGGGAGGGGGGAGCGGCTCCGCCGTTGTCATGGTAATGTTCCACACACTCACACTCTCGCTCCTTCCCTTACCCCTCAACCACAACCTTAAGACACATATCTTAGGCAGGCAAATATCCACCCTTACAATCAATACTTTTCGTGGTTGAATCTGTTTCCGCACAGGTCAACACTTTACTCGCTTAAAGGTCCCAATTTATACTCTCTAACTGCAAGGCAAGCACGGCGGGGAACTTGCAAAAGCTTTAGAGCAAATAAGTCATCAAGGAAACTTCCAGCTTCCAGTCAGTTTGCTCATGGGTCGTCGTGACACGAAGCAGGTGCACGACACCTGCAACATACTACGTCGGGGAGTCGGCTAGCAAACCCAGGGAGGGAGGGGGGGTTGTCGAGACACAGGTCCTTTTCGTAGGAACCCCCAAACTCGTTCGCGAGGAACCTTAACAGTCATTCCCACCTTCCTCTCGTCATCAGGCAGGAACAGCGACAAGCCGCCGCACTCATGGCCGGCCGGATGTATGATTACATGACGTAATGCAGTCCTGAACCTGGGACCCCCACATGTTATCGTCCGGCCCGCGGGTTCTGAGAGAGAGAGAGAGAGAGAGAGAGAGAGAGAGAGAGAGAGAGAGAGAGAGAGAGAGAGAGAGAGAGAGGCACGTCCGGTGACGTCACGATGAACTTGGCACTCCCCAAAAAAGACCTGTTGACAAGCGGCACAGCTGGTACCACATCTGACGACCCCAAGCAGCACACACTCACACACAGGCTTCCGTGGTGTTGTGGTTAGCGTCGTTGACCAGGGTTCACGGGTTCGAATTTTTTGGCGCGGCAGTCAGCCCCCACATTCATCCTCCCCTCGGGGCTGGTCGATAAAAGGGTACCTGGCTGAGGCTGATTGTGTGTGTGTGTGTGTGTGTGTGTGTGTGTGTGTGTGTGTGTGTGTGCGTGTGTGTGTGTGTGTGTGTAACACATCCAGATCAAAAATGATAAGACATTGTATGTATAATAACACATCTTTTACAACGTACAGCCGCAACTGATTTTGACGCGGTACTTAACACCAACTGAAAGAATTGGAGTGACACAAGGAGAAGCTAAATGCTTATTCAAAGGCACAGTATACTGATACAAGGCTGTAACAACACACAGACTGTGGAGAGAGTCGGACCAATCATTATACAATTAGCTACACCCTACGCAATCCCTTGTGTCGCTTATCCAGACTCAGATCTCCCTTCACGAATGGGTCTGGGATCAAGATTTCTCATTGGTCTTCTGATCAGTCTAGCTGTTGCGGAGGTCCATAGCCCGCAGGTCGACGTACCCTCATCACCCGGCTGGTGAGTTACACACTTTCCAAGAATATGTCCTGGGGGAGAGTGTGTGTGTGTGTCTTGCTAAACTGGGTGGTTCACATCTTTTTCCTATTTTCAGGTCCATGACTGTCATGGCAACAAAGAAGTATATTCAGTAGCAAGAGAGGGAACCACGCCTTCCTTAGCTTTCCATGTGTCAATTACGATTACTGATTCACTGCGCCCGCTGGAGGTCATCATACATAATCACTATATCTATTACATTTTCCAGATATAGTGATGTTTGTGTCCGGTGTTCTACGCAGATGATCATCTCTACTTCCCCTAATCAACTGCACAGCATTACATGTAGCCGACTGCAACACCTGACTAACGCCTCATTGAAGTCCCTCCAAAGTCTGCAGAGATGTTTCATAATCACCGTGGCAGAATCTACAAATGATTACATGAAGCTGAGGCTTTCCCTCCGAAGTCTGCAGATACGTTTCATAATTACTGTGGCAGAATCTACAAATGATTACATAAAGCTGTGGCTTGTGTCTTACATGTATGTTATCTGCGAGACTATAGGGGAAAAAAAAACTGCACAGGTACAAGGACAGGTACCTAGGAGACGGAGTTTTCTACCGTGAAAACATCAGAAAATATTCACCGTAATTTGCAAGGACGTTATCGAAACTATCTTCCCAGCTTGTCAGTCATTACCGCGCTATGACGCAAGGTTAATTAAGTTAAAGGCTTTGTCAAAGTTAACACGCATGACGTCGGTATTTTGTTCCTCAGCGCCTCAATAATTTCATCGTACTAAACACGGAACTGAGGGAAGAAATGATCTACCCGCCCTGGGTTGCATATATTGGGTGAGTCTACGAAGACAAAGCAATTTCCTTCGAAGGAATGCCTCCGAAAATTTTCAATACGAGAAGTTTGTCCATTTGGCTGGAGTGTATGGAACTTGTGTGTTTCCTTATTTATGAAGTGGGGCGATGTCAGGCGAGTCTCACACTTTCTGGGATTACACAAGAGTCCAGGCTCTCTCTCTCTCTCTCTCTCTCTCTCTCTCTCTCTCTCTCTCTCTCTCTCTCTCTCTCTCTCTCTCTCTCTCTCTCCAGAGGCCGTTTACCGCCAGTACTACTGATATTTTCAATTTACCTCAAAAGATATAGTCCCAAGTGTTCAGACCAGGAGCAGAATACATTGGGCACACTGCCAATGGCGCTGCCCAAGTCCAGAGTCGTCGAGGCGAATTCACCTCCGTGCAAGAGGAAGCAATAACTGTTTAATTAAGTTGTTTGGTTCGTGTGTACATGTGAGGAGTATCAATTTTTTTGCCTCGGTATTACTATCATTTGACGTTACTTCCTTCACCTCCTTACATACAGTCAGCAATGTATAAGATATTACTGTATATCAGCACAAATAATCACACTGCACATCTCAAGTGGACGCACTCACCTGGGAGGCACTTCACGTACCACTTGACCTACAAGTCTCACTGGGGTGCTAACCTGGCTCTCCCTGAGGCTCCCGGGTCGACCAAGTTCTTCCCCTCTCGTTCCTTCCTCCCCACACTGCAGTGTGACACTGACATAACGACCTCCCTTCCCCTCAAGAACCAGAGATCCTCTCTAACTACGACTTAACTACACAACTACCTCCTCTTCAGTCCCACCTTAAAATGAGAGGAAACAGACCCTGGGTGATGAACCAGCCAAATGGTTCTCACCAAAGGCCATTCGAACTGCCACAGAGCAGCGGGGAACCTGGCGCCTCGCCCCCTGCCACCCCCCACTTCTCTACCACCACAGTAATCCGTCACCCCCACAACCCCCCCACACACACTAACATCTACACGTATATATGAACTTCAAACCATAAATAAAAATCTACAGAAAAACTCATTTTCTTTCACACATTCTTTTCTTTTTATCTGGATAAAATATAAGCTTCCACTGATGAAAAAGCAGAGAAATACGCCTATGAAAAGAGAGAAAAAAAAGTATCACAGATGTTGCTTGTCAGTAAAAATGATGCTGAAACAGCAGTGACTGTGGGGTGTAGAAGACACCCCGCAAGACTCCGCCAGGTATTCACCAGGTAACAGTAACAACTTCGAAACAAAATCATAAACATCAGCTGACAGTTGCACTGGACATATGGTTCGCAATGCTTTCGGCGTTCGAAAGTCGTGACTCAAGAGAAAGAGAGAGAGCGATTCAGCGAAGCAATATTGTACGTACTGCCCATGCAACATGGCCAGGGTTGCAAGTGTTGGACGAGCGGCACACCTAACCTACCTTCTCTAAGAAAGGGAGCTTCATGGCGTCGTTGCTGGTTTAAGTATCGACACAGTCACTCGTCAAGTTTCGATTACTATGTTCGCAATGCCGTGGACTCCGACGACACAACGGAATACACGGCAAAAGACGAAGACACTCGTTCGGAAGTCGCTGCTCGTTGTTCGCAATGGTTCGAAGCTAAATGCTGTCCTCGAGACAGCTCTGCTTTATATATAATGGGCGGGGCACGGAGGGCGAGGGCGGGCGAAGGGGGGCGGCATGTGGGCGGAGGGAGGCGGGGGTGGAGGCAGGCGGGAGGTGGAGGAAGGAAAGGGGTAGGTAGATACTTACAGGGTGATCAAGGTGAGGGGAAAGAGGGAGGGGATCATGGTCATCAGTTCGCTTCATGCAGATACGCTGGTCCACCAGACTTAACAAAGACTTGACCCCAGACCCACAAGCCACGTGAGACTGCCCCCCGTCTCACAAGCCTGTGTGTGTGCAGGCGTGTTGCAGTGTGTCGCTGCGGAGTATGTCACCCGTCTGGTGTATACTGTCACTACCACGCACACTTTTCGTAAGAGGGCGATCGTGAAAGAGTCAGCACCGCCCTTGGGCACACTCCCCATGCCCAATGAAATTTCATCTCTAGTTCTGCCTCCAGTCTCTTGATTACATCTGACAGAGCAAGTACGATATGTAAGTGACAAGAAATGCCATACAACTGAGTACATATGCCCAAGATCCTAACACCGCCCGACTCCACACCACGTCTCTCCGTCCCTTAACTCACCCATGGCTGTGGGGTTAGAAGACCCACCCGAAGCCTTCACACAAGTTATTCGTGCTGCTATGTATTCATTACCTTCCCTTCGAGCAGTTTACCTCGTGGTCATGTCCCACGAGTGCATCCTACTCCGCTTCTTCAATCTGCCTTGGCAAGTCAATCTCTGAACACATTTGCTACATCTCCACAAACTGCTAACATGTACGATCAGATATTCTTGTTCCTCATATCAGTACTTAATATACATGTGTGTGTGTGTGTGTGTGTGTGTGTGTGTGTGTGTGTGTGTGTGTGTGTGTGTGTGTGTGTGTGTGTGTGCGTGCGTGCGCGCGCGCCAGGTGAGTTTCAGAGTATGTCACGGGTCAATCTATGGAGGTGACGGCAGGGTTCTGGAACCCGTGCTTATCTCTGTCAATGTTCCCAGAGACTCAGCCTGATCCATTAACCTCACTACAGCATGCTAACATGGCCCAATGTGATGTGAGGCAGGTCAAAGGCAAGGCAACCACTCCAAAGGGTCGGAACGTCGGGGTCAAGGCTACTTAAAATCGATGGGAAGGCGTGGCCGTGACCCTAGCACTCCCTAGATGAACCCCTGTGTCATCTGAAATAAGTGCCTTCTGCCAGATAACTGACCTCCCGTAACTCGCCGAGGAAGGAGGTCTGCAGACAACCCAGCTGTTCATCCTCCGCTATGGGGATGGTCGATAAACTGGGTGTATGTATGTCCCCCTGATTAGGGCATTTCGTCGCCCGAGCCGTTTCAGATAACACAATGAAGAGAGAGGTTGGGGGCACGTACTGTGGGTACAGCACGGTGTGGTCAGCATCATCCTCAGCCACCCGACAAGCGATGGCTATCGCTCTTCATTTTACCGGTGTCAAGGTCGCTCAAAAGCCACCGAGATAGTCTACCTCCAGAAGAGAAACATCTCACACAAAATTCGACCAAAACGCGCTGAATTACTTTTACATTTAATACCACCTCTGAAGCCAAGGGGCAAAAGCTCACCTAACGAAAAAAAAAAAAAAAATCGACTTTCTGGGCAGTGTGCACCCACTACGCGCATGGGGACGTGTTCTGTAATCAATTATTTCGCAGGTCAGATATTTCGCTCGACACCAGCCCAGGTACGGAAGGAAGAAAAAAGGCAGGGTAAGGCAGGGCGGGAAGGCAAGGCGGGCCATGGCCCAGGGGCCATCACTTGGCAGCCATGCTAGCGGTGCTGGGCCAGGCGGAACAAGTGCCAGGGTAAAGGGGAAGTGAGAGCAGGGATGGCGTGGGGGAGAGAGAGAGCGAGGGAGGGAGGGAGGGAGCGAGCGAGCGGGTGGGGGGACAGATGCCACTCTCCATGTCACAGTCAAGGTCAAAGGGTTACAAATATAGCAGCTAGCATGTTCTCCATACACCACTACCGGTCATCCTCCGCATCGAAACTCTCCATACAACCAACCTGGCCCACCACACAAGCCATCGGATCACCCCCCCTCTACCCCAAGTCCCTGGTGAGGTACTGGCAGCCTCTCATGTGAACTTCAGAGTCAGACCTGGCCTGACACGATGGTGGTGGGGTCCCCTGACATATATACCCACAATGAACAACAACAACCGTTACGCTCAGCAGTGAGGGAGCAGCATGCAACACGCCCCTCACTGGAGGGACACGTGAGTCTAGGGGGGTTATCTAAACGTACGTAAGAGAGTGAGAAAGATCACCAGGACGCTGCAAAATTTATTCACAGACAAAATGTAATTACGTTTTGGTGATATACGTTTATAGCCCTGAAAATACATCGATCAGGCCGGCAACATAAATAACTGGCCCCTTCCTCTGCCTCCTCTCTCTCTCTCTCTCTCTCTCTCTGGGCTGGCACTGACCACCACTGAAGCTTTCTAGTGTACAACACGTGTGCACAACTGCCCATCTGTTAAGCAATAATCGGCCTATAATTTTCAACGGCACCATCCGAACCTTGCTTATGATTTTCTCCACCAAGTGTTACACAACAGCTTGTTCCAACCACCTCGCAGCTCCTGCCCGTGACCCAGCCTCCCCGCACATCATCACCTGGTGGTAGCGGCTCCTCCTCTTGGATTGGTGTAATTCATCAACTGCGTAACTGGTCTCTGTGCGGGATAGGAAGCTCCTCCGGTACACTCAGTAACCCTTAAAGTTGCTAGTTTCCGACATTTTAATGGCAAGTCTTTCAACTCCTAATGACCCAAACAATGATTCACCCGGCATGAACAGTGTGACCGACCAGACAACAAGGATGCTGGAGACTCGTCAAATGACGAGACTTTTCGTATTCATTATGAGATGAGAAGAGACGCCCAGGATGATACAACACTCCGATCTCTGCTCCTCTACTGAACGTGCACTGTACAGAGCAGTGCCTCCCGTGCTGGCATCCCTCCTTGCTTTGTGCTGAGGTGCGGGGGCCACACCGTCTCTTCCTTCTGCTTACCCTCCATACCGTTCTGACCGGTTCCTTAACACCAGTTTAAATCCTGATTACCAGAACCTCTCGGAGTCGTCTGTCCCTTGTCCGGTTACCCAGACGCGAAGCGATACAACAAAATGAGGGGAAATAAGGAGAGGGGAAGATGGTGTGACCTGCAGCTCCCCACAGAGCGAGGAGGGAGGCCATAGCGGGAAGCTGCGCTCAATATGATGCACGCTCAGTAGAAGGGCAGGGGAAGGAAGGCGCTAGCAACGAGGGAGGTGCTGGATGCAACAAGTACACGGCAAAATCCATACCAGGTGCACACCACAGTATCCCAATACTGAATATACATTAATTATTACTAGCGCCGCTTGATGCCAGGTTATATACGTAGCATGTGTTGCAGATAAAGGGGATGGGTTATTACAGGAGTCGGTGTGTGGTGAGTCAGCCCAGCGGCGGCGGCGGGGGACGGGCAGCACCCCAGCCTACCTCCCCCAGGGCAGGTGCCAGGCCCCACCCCACGCATCCACCACCCTACCCCACGCACTCGCCACCCCGCCCAAGCCCCATCCCACGAACCCAAACACACACACTAGCCCGCCCACCTCAGCCGCGGGTGAATAATCTCCCCACAAACCCTGAACAGCGTTACATATTGATGACCCCCGAACAGCGTTACATATTGATGATGAACTCGAAAAAAATTCACGAGTTTCGTTGCACACACACGAGAGGGAGAGGTTCCCCTTCGGTGTGGCACCTACCTGGGTGCTGTGCGCCCGTATGCCGCACTCGGCACACCTCAAATTCCTCAGAACAGTTGTCTGTCATTACGATTACTGTTACCTACACACACACACGCACACACACACACACACACACACACACACACACACACACACACACACACACACACACACACAAAAGAGGCTCTTAGGGCAGAAAGGTGTTAGTGTAATTACCTATTTGTGCAGTGTGGTCAGGAAGTTCTACTCTCGTAGGGCCATATCACTTGACATTCTCTACTACCATAGAACTTATCAAACTTATGTACGCTGTCCACAATCACAATCTCATAATTCAGTTCATTCAACCACTACTACAACTACTACACTTATAAAATTAAAGTACTTCTTTACATGCTTTCCAACAAGTTCCTTCTCTGTTTTTCACGTGAAGTCTTCTACGTCTAGCCCCTACACCTTCCAAATGACTGTTAACTATCAACGTCACCAAACTGGCTAGAGAGATTAAAGGTCGTGTACAAGCCACCCTAACTCTTCTCTCTTACATGGTTGGTAAATCTAAGTCTCGTAGCCTTTCCCCCGTAACTCAATTCTCTTAATTCCGGTATATCTTCTTTGATGGCCTCCTCTGGACCTTTCCTACCTAACAGTACTCTGTTGTTTCTTTTGAGTGCAGTGACGAAACCCGAGAAACATATTCTAATTGTGGCCTGAAGTAACGTGTGAACAACTTGCTGAATATCTAATCGTCCACACATTTAAATGTAGTCCTACACTTCATCAGCAAACTAGCTGTCCCCTATACTTAATATGGGGTACTGGAGTCGGGACGATGTCAACTCTATAGTCCTACTCAACACACAGACACTCCAGAGATGCACCTTTAATACATTGTTAAGTCTCCTTCGGAACGAGTCTGATGAAGTGGGAGGTAGAGGCTACTAACCTCTCCGGGATGTGTGGCCTGGTGGGCCAGACTGGCAAGCAGTGAACCTGGCCATACAGCACGCTGGGGGAGGAGGCCGGGGTGGAATGACTGTCATCACCAGGTGCATACCACCCTACGCCTTCTCTGACTGCCAACCTCACACCACTTGGTTACACACACCGCGACTCCAGCTAGCACTGTACCCTAACATACAGTCAAACCATAGCCACACACACACAGCCGAACTTCACGAGACCTGGCACACGTAACAACCGCCGCTCCTACATAGGTCAAGAGCGTTCCTGGCATAACAGGTAAAACGGCACAATAAATAACATACAATAACCTGGTACCGCCCTTGGTGTCCTACAATACTGTAAAGGTGGTGCACCGCACGTATCTCGCTGCCACTATACCCAGGCCACTACCAAGACTCACATCCTCTCCAAAGAGCGACACTGAAGAGACTTCTCTGCCCACGACCCCTCAAGTCTAACGTCATACAACATTAGGTTCATCTCCAATCTCCTACCACCCTGCACCTCCGTCTCTAAGCCCCATATTCCTATTTTCAGTTGTGTATTACGATATCATCTCTCGACACATAACCATCTTTCCATCCACTCTACGTCTCTTCACATGGCCTTATTTCTCACCAGTTCACGCATCTTATCACCCCCTCCTTCCTCCTCTCAACTCTTTCCCTGCACTCGTACCTGGGTCACCTGACAACCCCCTCCCTATGAATCCCCACCGCCAGTCCTCCGTCCCCCCCAACACGGACCCGAGGGTACTTCATGAGCTAGCTGCCTCCCCTCACCCCAGGCATCACTTTCCCCTCATGTAGCATATCAATCAGACTTCACATTCAGTTACCACGGGTGGGTGGGGCGTCGTCCGCGTTACCACGAGCGAAGGGCGTGAGGAATGTTGGCACCCCGCCACACATGCCCACCGAATTAGTTGCTGTTTAACTGTTGCACCACTGTGGTCTACAGGAATAGAGCCGACACGCCCGCCAGATGCTACTGTTTACGACTGTGATGATCGGTAACGTTCGTAAAGTAACGTAAGAGGAAAACGCTCAGAATATGGTATGAGACCACAATAACATGCATTCCGCTGCAAAATACTGACAAACACACGATGCAGAAGCTTCAACAACATATCGAGTCAGAACAAATACTGTGGTGCAAGGTCCGCCTTCTACATCTGTCCGAGAATGTATTGAGGTTTCTGAAGCTCTAGCATCGTATCCTTGGGGCATGGTGTATGTAACGAACACGTAACGATGACCTAGTCCTGTATTCTTGCATGACTAAAGGTTTACCGTTATGTTACACTTAAATCTCTCCGTTATTGCATACGTTACCCAGCATGATATGTGCAATAAACAGTGTGACCATCCGTCACACACATCAAGCACATGGCACAGTATGACGCACAGAACATCAACGTCATGCGTCACAATAAACACATACAATAAACATACACAACCGAAAACATTCAAACATTAACTCGTACTCTATATCTAAATTAGTTTTCGAGGGTTGAGGTCGGCGGTCAACCGAACTGTGGGAAGCCCCAGCCCGCAGGCCTACGTAACCGCTCCCCAGCCTGGCAGGGATGGTTCGATTTGTAAACACTTGTCCAGAGCGTTCTTAAATCTCTCCTGCTGTGGATCCCATCGTGTGTGTGTCTCTCTGATTTGGCTGTAGGCAATGTGTGCAAGAAGAGTCTTGGGGCCCCAGATGTTCAAAGTTGCTTTCTATTCCACACGCGTTTAGATTTTAGAGGTAATATTTTAAAGCCTTCAACGCCTCTGTAGTGCCAGTGGGGAATCGGTTTTCCAGTGTAGGATGGGGACCAAGCCCTCTAGGATTTTCCAAGCGTAAATGAGGAGTCTGTATTAAGCAGTTCCCAAAACAATACTGCACACGCAACAGGCAAGAATTAGCAGGGGAAAAAATGAAGAAATAATGAGACTAAGGTGAGTAACACAACTAAGGGGGAGGAAAAATGTAGGATATTGTATTGTTATCTGTTCCACACACGCCTACCCGTACCGTACTCCATATTCATTTCATGTACTACTATCAGTTCTCCCTTTTGTCTACATCAGTATGTTAAAGGGTTAGGGTTAATTACTATTCCTCTCGCTCCCCTCCCAACTTCTCGCCTGGGGAGGACAAGGCAACCTCTCCGTGTAAACAACACACACTCCTTCACGAAAGCCTAGTGCGACCTCCAGTAACCAACACACACACACACACACACACACACACACTCCTTCACGACAGCCTAGTGTGATCTCCAGTAACCAGACAGACCAACAGGCAGGCAGCCGCCATGCTTGTACGACTGCTTACCTGCCTGCAGTCACCAACACTGGAACTCATCTTCTTTAACCACTGGGAGAGCTGGATTTCACAATGTTGTACATTTTTAAACTGGCTGAGCTTGAAATTTATATTTGTTCTGAGCCAAGCCTTAAGGTTTGGCAATGTAGGTTGTGATATATTTTCTTTTTTTTTTTTTTTTTACAGATGTCCGGATCTGCGGCGCCGGGAGCTCTCCCGGAAGCCGGATAAAATCCTCTGGGGAGCAAACGTGACGGGGGAAGGAAAACACCTTCCACCAGATCCGGGATGACGCGGTCACACCAGATGGAATATTCCCGACACGTGCTAATTCCTGATATCATGATTGCACCCAGCGCTGGCCAGTTGGGACTTCATATTCCATCCACCCCCGACGACACTTTTGTTTGAATAAAAGGAGACACAGATCACGGGTCGGCAATGGAAATTACATTCCTTTCTCAGCGTTTTGTGATCAAGGAAAAACAATTCCGGTGGTCACCGGTAATGAGGCTCCAACGAAATCACATTTTCAGAAAATCAATGATCAAATGTCGAGTTGTTAGTAATATATATATATATATATATATATATATATATATATATATATATATATATATATATATATATATATATATATATATATATTTTATATTTATTTATTATACTTTGTCGCTGTCTCCCGCGTTTGCGAGGTAATAAAACCATGACGTGGTAACATTTTTCATGATATCAATTGGAATCTGTGACGTTCAAGATACATTATTCATACTGTAAATAAAAATAAGTATAATCATCAAAAATACATAATAAGCGAGGGGGGAAATAAAATACGAAAACAATGATGTCAATATGCGTTGATTACTACGGCATTAAGGCAGGTAAAGGTTCCGTGCAGGTCGAACAGTATATAAGCAGTGGTATTGATAAAGTGGGATAAAGTTAATTTCATTCTCTCTCAAAGACGGGCACTTCTGCGTCCCTTAAAATCTCTATTAAAGGACTGATGGACACCGACCTCAAAAGTAGGACTGTCCCGCTGAAGGAACGGGTTGATATATAAGTAAATGTGCATTTACCTGCCGGTTGAAAAATAAGTAAATGTGTATTTTACCAGCCGGTTGATGAATAAGTAAATGTGTATTCTACCAACGGGTTGATAATTAAGTAAATGTGTATTTTACCAGCCGGCTGATGAATAAGTAAATGTGTATTTACCAGCCGGCTGATGAATAAGTAAATGTGTATTTTACCAGCCGGTTGATAAATAAGTAAATGTGTATTTACCAGTCGGTTGATAAATAAGTAAACGTGTATTTTACCTGCCGCCACCTGAAATACAGCCATCAGTCATGTGTATGACCACATTTTCAGGGAATTATTCCCCTTTCACCAATTTTCCCGGTAATCACACTACATATTCTGGTATCAAATACATTTCCAAAGGCTGAACCACACCAACGCCAGGTACCACCCCACTCCACGCAACACACTGGTTTTCACCACATTGTTCACCAAACACAATACATGTACCGCAGTATATTCACCCTTTTTTTCTCCCATGCAAATTGTTTAAAGTCAAATTCTTCTCATTTTTTTTATCTATTCTCACTTTCCACATTCCCCCCCCCCTCTCTCTCATTCCCTCTCTCTCTCTCTCTCTCTCTCTCTCTCTCTCTCTCTCTCTCTCTCTCTCTCTGTCTCTAAGATTTCAAGCCATGAAACATTGCTCAGCGAGGTGGATGAGTGACATGGAAGTGACGCCACTCATCGCTGGACCACCTGACATTCCCGCGGCCCACGAGACTAGCGCTGCACTCAAAGTTTTTGCATTCCCACCTCTTGACCAAGTCACGCGAGTTCTCAAACACAAACTAATCACAACACTTTTACAATCATTTGGCATCATCAAAATGTTAATGAATATTTCTATCACTTGTTACGCTATATGATTCCCACTTTTTTTCCCTGACTATTAAATTACTTACAAATTTCCAGTGATTTGTAACTAGTATGTGCTCGTAACACCAAAGTACACGCATCTTCACGCAATATAGAAGTATAGATTCTCACGTATTAAAGAAATACAGAGTCAGGGGAAAAAAAAAAAACCTGTCCGCCTTTATATATATCTACAAAGGGGGGATCTCACACGTTACATTTTAGTACTCCATTATCTCTCCTTCGGCCTGGTTTACCACCTACAGACGTCTGGGCATGGAACTCGCAAGGTTCCTAAAATATTCAAGGTCCACAGGGTCTTGCTCTCCAGAATGAGGCGAGGCACTGATGAGGTTTGGCAGGAAGTAAGTTCGACTTTCATCTGATTCTGGCGAGTTTCCAGGCCACTCCGGCAGTTGGAATATTTTTTCCCTGATTACCGGTTCATCGCCTGTCTATCCTTTTGGCAGGAGGCACTATCCTGCTTAAAGTGACCACACCCGTGAACCTCAGAAAAAAGGAAGCAGGTGGTCCCCTACCACCTTCATGTACTGCTCTCCATTCACTGTAATGTTACATCACCGTCACAGTCCAGTCGTGTGTGTGAGTGCGTGCGTTGTCACGTCGTTATACAGACACGCCGTCCATAAAGGGGCGGGGACTGCACACACACACACACACACACACACACACGGACCCTTACGAACTATTCCGAGTGACTGTATGGGCGCTGACAATGGCTCTCTGGGTGCACGAGGTCGTGCTGGTAATCCTGCATCGGTTTCCGACATAGGTCTAAACTGACCACCTTTTTCTAAAGTTAAAAGCGGGACTAGACGTAAACCCCTTATTACTAGGCGTATAAACAGTAAAGAAAAAAAAAATGTACCGTGCAAATATTGTGTGTCATACTTCGCACTGTATATAACTTTCTGTTACCGTCCTTATATACTGCAGGTCTGTGTTTGATATACACCTCCTTTTGTGACATATTGTGACGTGCTGCATTAATGTGGCTGCTACTGAGGTGTCACTGGTGGTGTGGTGTGATTATGGGGACGTCTGCACACGAAAAGACTTTCATGTGGTTTGCTAGTGATAAATAATGGGAGGTCGTGTAGGAAGGCTGAAGAAAATACTGCCTCTATTACGAACTATATTGTAGAGGTTTTTGTTATCATTATATAATCATTATTAACATGTTTCTAAGAGGAACTTTTTTCCTTAAGAGTCCATCATTTCCCTGCTCGAGATTGGCAAACAGCCTGAAAGCTTCAGAAGCCCCATAAAGGGGGTCCCGAGAGAGAGAGAGAGAGAGAGAGAGAGAGAGAGAGAGAGAGAGAGAGAGAGAGAGAGAGAGAGAGAGAGAGAGAGAGTCTGCTGAATAATAATAATAATAATAATAATATTCATCTTAAAGGGGTTGCGAAAGGAAAGATCTTCTGGCGACTTGAAATAAAAATTCTATACGGTGAGAAAATATGTGGGTAATGTTAACGTAAAACAAAAATATAAATATTTTCTTAAAATACACGAGGAAAAATTATTCCAGAAAATCATCCAACTCTAAAATTACACTAGTAAATAAAACTAGAGGTCAACAACAGGGATGACGCAATATTCATATATCAAAAAATATCTGAATCAAAGTTCATGACAGTTTTTCATTATCAAAACATGAAAAACAGAGATACCCGCATTAGAGGACTGTCACTGTTGGAACGAAAACCACGAACGCTACATATATACAGTGGAACATATGATCAAAAAACAAAGTCTAAGAAAATTATGATCAAAAAACAAAAATTCTACGAAAATAAGACAATATTGCAAACAGTCAAAATGTCGCCAGCCTAACAAATACTGAAGAAGTGTCAGAAGAGTCAGTAGCACAATACCAGAAGTTGGTCAATGAAAGAAGTTAAGGCATCAAGGACATGAAATTACTTACAAGAGTGTGCTCTTCCCGGTCGCACTTTCATCTCATTAATTTGAGTCTTACCTGCAAAGAAAAATTCAAAATTACAATATTTAATCATAAAAAAGCATTATTCTTATGCAAATAATAATGGCTATTATATACTGTACGTTTACATAACTATACCGATCAAGTATATTTACAGGCGACAGCAACCGTGTTTCAGGTGTTTACAATAGTCAACCTAGTGGTATGTCTCTAACAGAAAATGTGACAATATAGCATCGTAGAAAATGGAACTGCATCAGGAGTGATTTTAGGAGTGACTACATAAGAATGTTCTCTTCAGTTAAATAATGTCTTTCCACGTACAAACATATGTATATGAGTATTTCGTTTTTCCATAGGTGTTAGATATTTCATATATGTCGTAGGTAATATCGAACTCCACCTGCATGGGGATACACAGGGTGCAAAATCACCTTCGGTGAGGTTGTATCATCGCAAATGGATGAAAATAGTAGTCTTGTCTAGGTACTTCTCACTCTACAGGAATTTTCATCATTTCCCTGCTACTGATTGTAGCGTATACTTGAAGCTGCAGGAACCCCGTAATAGGGTCCTGGGGCTATATAATAAAAAACTTTTTTTTTTTTTTTTTTTTTATACTTTGTCGCTGTCTCCCGCGTTTGCGAGGTAGCGCAAGGAAACAGACGAAAGAAATGGCCCAACCCCCCCCCCCCCCCATACACATGTACATACACACGTCCACACACACAAATATACATACCTACACAGCTTTCCATGGTTTACCCCGGACGCTTCACATGCCTTGATTCAATCCACTGACAGCACGTCAACCCCTGTATACCACATCGCTCCAATTCACTCTATTCCTTGCCCTCCTTTCACCCTCCTGCATGTTCAGGCCCCGATCACACAAAATCTTTTTCACTCCATCTTTCCACCTCCAATTTGGTCTCCCTCTTCTCCTCGTTCCCTCCACCTCCGACACATATATCCTCTTGGTCAATCTTTCCTCACTCATTCTCTCCATGTGCCCAAACCATTTTAAAACACCCTCTTCTGCTCTCTCAACCACGCTCTTTTTATTTCCACACATCTCTCTTACCCTTACGTTACTTACTCGATCAAACCACCTCACACCACACATTGTCCTCAAACATCTCATTTCCAGCACATCCATCCTCCTGCGCACAACTCTATCCATAGCCCACGCCTCGCAACCATACAACATTGTTGGAACTACTATTCCTTCAAACATACCCATTTTTGCTTTCCGGGATAATGTTCTCGACTTCCACACATTTTTCAAGGCTCCCAAAATTTTCGCCCCCTCCCCCACCCTATGATCCACTTCCGCTTCCATGGTTCCATCCGCTGACAGATCCACTCCAAGATATCTAAAACACTTCACTTCCTCCAGTTTTTCACCATTCAAACTCACCTCCCAATTGACTTGACCCTCAACCCTACTGTACCTAATAACCTTGCTCTTATTCACATTTACTCTTAACTTTCTTCTTCCACACACTTTACCAAACTCCGTCACCAGCTTCTGCAGTTTCTCACATGAATCCGCCACCAGCGCTGTATCATCAGCGAACAACAACTGACTCACTTCCCAAGCTCTCTCATCCCCAACAGACTTCATACTTGCCCCCCTTTCCAAGACTCTTGCATTTACCTCCCTAACAACCCCATCCATAAACAAATTAAACAACCATGGAGACATCACACACCCCTGCCGCAAACCTACATTCACTGAGAACCAATCACTTTCCTCTCTTCCTACACGTACACATGCCTTACATCCTCGATAAAAACTTTTCACTGCTTCTAACAACTTGCCTCCCACCCCATATATTCTTAATACCTTCCACAGAGCATCTCTATCAACTCTATCATATGCCTTCTCCAGATCCATAAATGCTACATACAAATCCATTTGCTTTTCTAAGTATTTCTCACATACATTCTTCAAAGCAAACACCTGATCCACACATCCTCTACCACTTCTGAAACCACACTGCTCTTCCCCAATCTGATGCTCTGTACATGCCTTCACCCTCTCAATCAATACCCTCCCATATAATTTACCAGGAATACTCAACAAACTTATACCTCTGTAATTTGAGCACTCACTCTTATCCCCTTTGCCTTTGTACAATGGCACTATGCACGCATTCCGCCAATCCTCAGGCACCTCACCATGAGTCATACATACATTAAATAACCTTACCAACCAGTCAACAATACAGTCACCCCCTTTTTTAATAAATTCCACAGCAATACCATCCAAACCTGCTGCCTTGCCGGCTTTCATCTTCCGCAAAGCTTTTACTACCTCTTCTCTGTTTACCAAATCATTTTCCCTAACCCTCTCACTTTGCACACCACCTCGACCCAAACACCCTATATCTGCCACTCTGTCATCAGACACATTCAACAAACCTTCAAAATACTCATTCCATCTCCTTCTCACATCACCACTACTTGTTATCACCTCCCCATTTGCGCCCTTCACTGAAGTTCCCATTTGCTCCCTTGTCTTACGCACCCTATTTACCTCCTTCCAGAACATCTTTTTATTTTCCCTAAAATTTACTGATAGTCTCTCACCCCAACTCTCATTTAACCTTTTTTTCACCTCTTGCACCTTTCTCTTGATAATATATACTTGGTGATAATATATACTGCTATTTTCGTAAGTTTACTTTAGGGTTTACGGATCTTTTCTTTCATAGATGCAGCAGGAGTTATTGACTGGTGGACATGAGAAAATCCCTCTCCTAACGTGGACCTCGCGTGGTTATGAGCCTTAAAATTCCCCCCTGACAGCCTTAATAATGCTCGCTCACAACCGCTTGCCTCCACACCGCCGCTAATTATAACATCGATAAATATAATGCAAGGATCGCTTAAATAAATACTGCCGCTATAAACTTTTTACTTTCGAAGTCCATAATGTGAGGTTTTCCTAATGACGTTTGTGTACCATCATCATCTATGTGACAGTACCTGGCGACGTAACGAGCAGACAAACAATGTGATGATGCTTCACGGAAACCCTCAAGTGCGTTTTACCGAATACTATGTATGCAACAAACACAGGAACAAAGGTCACAGTATAGTTTACTTGACGTAGATAAAATTCTGTATTTTGGCGCCAACATATTTTTGAAAAAAATAAAGGAGAGAGAGAGAGAGAGAGAGAGAGAGAGAGAGAGAGAGAGAGAGAGAGAGAGAGAGAGAGAGAGAGAGAGAGAGAGAGAATTAATTTCCCACTTGAGGTTCAGTGACAGGCCACTACAGTGACTTCTGTTAACCACCTGACACTGTTTCACATCCATTACATTTACCATCATACCATGGCATTCATCATCCACTGTTACACCATAAAGATTGAAGATCACATTAACTACTTAATTGTTGTGGTAAAACGGTAAAAATAATAGTACACGTTAATAATATCATGAACATTCCAGAGGAGACAATATACGATATGGTTCAACACAGCAGAATGTGAGGGTGTTGGGATGAGGCGGTGCAGGTGTGGTGCCTTGTCTTAGGTGGCAGTGTGTGTGTGTGTGTGTGTGTGTGTGTGTGTGTGTGTGTGTGTGTGATGGGTCCAGACCGGACTGACGCCAACACACCCGTCAATATCCGATATCCGTGAGTCTTTCCCACCGCCTTAGTCATCACCACCACTGCCACCCACATACCATCACTAATGCCATCCACCCACACCCTCAGTGACACCCACCTCAAACCACCAGTCAACCACCTAACACCACTGCCGCCCACCTATCACCACCTGGCTCATCACCATGACCACCACAACCATCCACCACCACTAACGCCCACTTACCACCGCTACCGTTGCCACCCACCACCGCCACTCACTTACCATCACAAACCTACCACTACCACCACTTTGGCCCACCTACCATCGCTACCGCCAAAATCACATCGGCCTACCTACCATCACCACACATGCCAACCACTGAACACCACCACCACCACAAAGCCGCCTAACTCCCACCACCAACACCACTCCGGCTTACCTGTCATCACCACAACTGACTCCCCTTTCATCCTACAGCGAGCCGAGATACAAAGACTTCAATCTGCTCGAGTTCTGCATGATATTTAGGTGGGATGGTCTGGCTGCTCGCTAAAATCTACTAGGACAGGACTGGTAAAGTAAGTGATGGAGGCATATCGACTCATATCTATAGATTTAATAACTGGCATCAGTTTAAACACGAGGGGGAAATGACAGGTATGTCCTGTTATTCTGGGCAAGCTTCGGTCCCTGGTCCGCTCTGGACACACCTGCCAAACTTACATCATAATCTGCACTTTTGATGCAGGTGCCGCTGGGACGGGCGACGTGACTTGATGCGCATGGCGAGATACCACGACAACAATGACACAAACCAGACAACGAAAACTTTCACGAATATAAAAAGGAAAAAAAAAAAAAACGTAATTTGAGAAAATACAGCCCCAGCAGTCTATCTAATCCACATGTGATTGCCTCATGATGTTCATAAATATGAATGACTACAAATACTATGCTGTATTCACTAAAAGGAGCGATACGTTAAACTCTAAAACTTGATGGAACAAGGAACAAAAAGAGAAGAAGTCTGCTACAGGCAGGGAGAAATTCCACAACGAAGTACTTCTTCAAGTCTAGTGGTCGAGGGGACACGTCCCATCAGCGTGGAGGTGACGCGGACCAGGGGGGTGTGAGGGAGGCTCATCAAAGCGGTGTGACCGGTGGAACAGCGGCTCGAGTTTCTCCAACTGTGGTTTCCATTCTCACGAGTTTGTTCTCATACACCGGCTCACCCGAACCCAATACCTCTCTCTCTCTCCCCTGGTCACCAGCTTACAAACGACGCAAAACGACACACAATCTAGGTGCGCACGAAATTCTATCAGATTTTTTTTCTCAAAATGTTGCTGGAGGAATGTGAACATTTCCCCCCCCCCCCCTCTCTCTCTCTCTCTCTCTCTCTCTCACCTCAGTAATTACCTAATTTCCTGCGCCCCCTTTGTTAGCGGATTTATCGACTTTTCCGACAGAAAACCTTTTTTGTAATTACGGAGAAATGGACAAATTTGACCCGATATACGTGGGCTAAAACATAACCACGATCCGGGCATTCTTCTACGGGTTCAAAATGTGTGTATTTGTTTCTCGTTACTTGAAATAATAGGTACATTTATCTACGTCACACCATTCTGCTGACCCAATATTAAAACAATGATGATAAAAGAACACATTGCGTGGGGTGCTTGCAAAATGGCAGTTTGTATAGGAAATGGCAATGCCATGTTTTTGTTTTTTTTTATATTTTTCGATCATTATCACCTCTAATGGCTGGCTATTTTGAAATATTTTGAGTTAGGTCGGTGAAGAGAGATAAAGCGGATGAGGTAAGGTACGGTAAGCCTAGTGAGGTTCAGCAGGGGAAGGCCTGGTACATAGTTACGTAAGGAATGGCTGGTGAAGTTGGGTTTTGCCCTATGCTTCTGTATCTATTTGTGAAAATTCCTCTATTTTTCAAATTCCCCTAAAAAAAAATAATAGTAAATATAAGCAAAACTTATCTTCCTGCAGAAAAGACCCATTCTCATATAAAGTGACGCAAGGAAGGTAATTACCTACGTTTCTAATGAGAGCCAGAGATTATCGAGCGGGTAAGCAGAAGCTACAGAGCAGTTCCAAGTCTTCTGTCCCTACGTGACTGTAAAACTTTAATACATGTTCTCATTCAGTACCACCGAAAACGTTGCAGATGGGAAATACATTGATCTGTTCCTGTCAGCCAGTTCCGAAGGTAGGATATGGAAGTGTGTAACAAGCGTGTCGCCAAAACTACATAAAAGCTCACTGGACACCTCCAATTCTGCAATTCCTTTTTAGGCACATATGTAACGACCCTAAGCAGGATCGTATTAAGTTAGCGGACCGATTCGGCAGGCCATATATGTTCCTCCTTCCTTGCACCTGATTAACTTCGGGACCAGAGGGGTCGCGAGCTAGTAAGGGATTCGCTTCGATATTACTGATTCATCCTCTTCCTGTGGGATTTAGGGGGGATCCACGGTCACCATGGGAAGTACAAGGCCCTACTAACGGCAGCGGAATCTACTTACAAGCTAAGGGAGCTGTGGGAGTTGAAGAACATGGGAGGAGGTTCGTTGAAGGGTTTTTGGGCGTGGTTTTATGAAGGTTCTTCAAAGATATCGGTATTTGGGAAAAATACATACGCCACTACTGCGTACATGACTAACTTCCTAACATTGCGTTATTATAATTATAGTATTAACTTGATAATTTCAATAGCAAGCATATATTTGGTTTACTTGGGGATATTGAGGTATGGGAAATTTCTTCAAGCTGGACTCTAAGATTTTTGTAAAATAAATCATCTAAGGCCATATATATATATATATATATATATATATATATTTTTTTTTTTTTTTTTATACTTTGTCGCTGTCTCCCGCGTTTGCGAGGTAGCGCAAGGAAACAGACGAAAGAAATGGCCCAACCCCCCCCCATACACATGTACATACACACGTCCACACACGCAAATATACATACCTACACAGCTTTCCATGGTTTACCCCGGACGCTTCACATGCCTTGATTCAATCCACTGACAGCACGTCAACCCCTGTATACCACATCGCTCCAATTCACTCTATTCCTTGCCCTCCTTTCACCCTCCTGCATGTTCAGGCCCCGATCACACAAAATCCTTTTCACTCCATCTTTCCACCTCCAATTTGGTCTCCCTCTTCTCCTCGTTCCCTCCACCTCCGACACATATATCCTCTTGGTCAATCTTTCCTCACTCATTCTCTCCATGTGCCCAAACCATTTCAAAACACCCTCTTCTGCTCTCTCAACCACGCTCTTTTTATTTCCACACATCTCTCTTACCCTTACGTTACTTACTCGATCAAACCACCTCACACCACACATTGTCCTCAAACATCTCATTTCCAGCACATCCATCCTCCTGCGCACAACTCTATCCATAGCCCACGCCTCGCAACCATACAACATTGTTGGAACCACTATTCCTTCAAACATACCCATTTTTGCTTTCCGGGATAATGTTCTCGACTTCCACACATTTTTCAAGGCTCCCAAAATTTTCGCCCCCTCCCCCACCCTATGATCCACTTCCGCTTCCATGGTTCCATCCGCTGACAGATCCACTCCCAGATATCTAAAACACTTCACTTCCTCCAGTTTTTCTCCATTCAAACTCACCTCCCAATTGACTTGACCCTCAACCCTACTGTACCTAATAACCTTGCTCTTATTCACATTTACTCTTAACTTTCTTCTTCCACACACTTTACCAAACTCCGTCACCAGCTTCTGCAGTTTCTCACATGAATCCGCCACCAGCGCTGTATCATCAGCGAACAACAACTGACTCACTTCCCAAGCTCTCTCATCCCCAACAGACTTCATACTTGCCCCTCTTTCCAAGACTCTTGCATTTACCTCCCTAACAACCCCATCCATAAACAAATTAAACAACCATGGAGACATCACACACCCCTGCCGCAAACCTACATTCACTGAGAACCAATCACTTTCCTCTCTTCCTACACGTACACATGCCTTACATCCTCGATAAAAACTTTTCACTGCTTCTAACAACTTGCCTCCCACACCATATATTCTTAATACCTTCCACAGAGCATCTCTATCAACTCTATCATATGCCTTCTCCAGATCCATAAATGCTACATACAAATCCATTTGCTTTTCTAAGTATTTCTCACATACATTCTTCAAAGCAAACACCTGATCCACACATCCTCTACCACTTCTGAAACCGCACTGCTCTTCCCCAATCTGATGCTCTGTACATGCCTTCACCCTCTCAATCAATACCCTCCCATATAATTTACCAGGAATACTCAACAGACTTATACCTCTGTAATTTGAGCACTCACTCTTATCCCCTTTGCCTTTGTACAATGGCACTATGCACGCATTCCGCCAATCCTCAGGCACCTCACCATGAGTCATACATACATTAAATAACCTTACCAACCAGTCAACAATACAGTCACCCCCTTTTTTAATAAATTCCACTGCAATACCATCCAAACCTGCTGCCTTGCCGGCTTTCATCTTCCGCAAAGCTTTTACTACCTCTTCTCTGTTTACCAAATCATTTTCCCTAACCCTCTCACTTTGCACACCACCTCGACCCAAACACCCTATATCTGCCACTCTGTCATCAGACACATTCAACAAACCTTCAAAATACTCATTCCATCTCCTTCTCACATCACCACTACTTGTTATCACCTCCCCATTTACGCCCTTCACTGAAGTTCCCATTTGCTCCCTTGTCTTACGCACCCTATTTACCTCCTTCCAAAACATCTTTTTATTCTCCCTAAAATTTACTGATAGTCTCTCACCCCAACTCTCATTTGCCCTTTTTTTCACCTCTTGCACCTTTCTCTTGACCTCCTGTCTCTTTCTTTTATACTTCTCCCACTCAATTGCATTTTTTCCCTGCAAAAATCGTCCAAATGCCTCTCTCTTCTCTTTCACTAATACTCTTACTTCTTCATCCCACCACTCACTACCCTTTCTAAACAGCCCACCTCCCAGTCTTCTCATGCCATCTCATATATATATATATATATATATATATCCACAAAATGTCAGATGGACTTTTATATAATGTAAGGATGCAACCTGCATTAATCTAAATTCGCAACTAATCGCAGGAGTTAATTACACGAACTCTATACACTCAACAGAGACGTGCAAAAACGTACATACGCACTAACGGATGTCATGCAATACGTTACCCAGTTGCACTATGGCAAAGACATAAAATGACGTATGCAGTAATTTTGGTGCTATCAACATTTTCTGTTATACTGGCAACACAAACTCTACGTCGTCTGGTAGTGATATAAAGAGCACATATTTCCTCCCCAGGTCATCAAAGAAGTTCGGTATATGCGCTCAAACACGAGCGCATCAAGGAAGTTTTTCCAAATAAGATATTGATATGTGGGAACGCCATGAATGCTTTTAATACAAATACAGTTTCTGTAATTGTAACATTAGCATAATGCACTCAATAGCATCCTTATCTTTACGACAAACAATGGATTACGAAGGATATTTATTTTGAGCACAGGAAAAAAATTATGAAAACTCGGTTTTGCCCGACAAAGTCACACTTGTACACCTTTATCATCTATATAGCATATATGTAAAGTTTCACTTTACAATTGTATGAAATGATTAAACATATGATGCATTGTACTCTGTAATACTGCTGCAAAGCTAATGAATTCAACGTGTTACTCGAAAAATTCAAAACTTTATGGCGAACATAATATCACCAGCGAATCTCATGAATAGGGAACATGCACGGCTTAAATCTAATCCAGTGATAATGTCAATGAATTCATTTTAGTCGGGAAAAACATACACTCGAGCGGACGGGTGTAAAACAATATGTTATCCACTGGCGAGCAGTGAGGACGCTTAACAACAGTAACAACAGAGGCGAAAAGACAAAGCCAAGTACTGAGGGTCTGGCTACATGATCGCCAAAACGGATAATTACACATAGAAAGGTTCGCTTGTACACGAACCATAGCCAGAAATTTCACGACACCTATACAAAATATGACCTTGAGGTCTGGTCTGCTGGGGCTCCACCACAGTGATGGGCTTAAACTATCCCCTACAACATAATCTATACTTTCGTACATATCGCTACAAAAATGGACACTTGATCACTACGATTTATAATGCTACAATCTCGACAGAAATCAATACCTTACAACTTCATAAGCACACTTTAGAAGTAACCTTTCACACTACACATACACGAAACATCTATAACCCTAAATCAGTCACCTCTCCAAAATATACAAAAAGTGAGACCAGCGAAGAAGACTCTATGGTCAGGACACCTGCCGGCACACATGACCTCACCTTTTTCCTGACTGCAGCTCTCCTCCTCAACATGCGGAACTCTGGCATCTCAAACTCGGGCCTCTTGTCAAATTTCATCTTAACCTGGGACTCGTCTTCTTCCAGTTCTACCGTGACCAACCTCTTTCTGTCCCCCCTCCTCCCTTCAATTTCAATTTCCAGAAACATTTGTGTTAATGCCAGTAGTGTAGTCTACGATTTCTTTGCCATACGAAAGTATATTTCCACATAATTTGGAATCAGATCGGGAGCATCCGTATGTGACGTTTGTTTACATCTTGTTTCCTGTATGGGGAAAGGGTGTGATCGCTAGTCGCCTCCGCCTGTCTACCACCACTTGTCGCTCTACCAAGTTCCACCCGCTGCAGCACCGGACACTTCGTGGCTATTTTTCGAAATCCCAGCAGCTGGTGTTTCTACCTTGGCTGCTACAGCACGTGACTTTAAATCTGCAGGAACTACGACCACGTGGCCCCGCCCTCGGCCACTCTGTGCACGTGGTCCCACTTTAGTCTCCAAGGGAACACAAGGACGTTGCGGACCATCCTGAGACCCACGCTCCAGACTCCAATACTCGGGTATTGGGTGGTGTCGGGCCTCTTCTCTTTGGCCGTTCACCGCCACGCCCGCAGCCACGCCCACAGCCGCTGGACCACGTCCACGAGAAGACACTTCTTCCCTTACTCCTGTGTTCTGGTTTGGTTTAAGTCTTACACTATTCGGTGAAAAAAAAAAATCGAATACCAGACAGTATTCTATTCGCGTTTTTTTTTTTTTATGGGTTTCCCGAGTATTCTCAAACCCTGGAATCGAAAGCAGAAGTCCAAGACCGATTCCGAGTTCGTACCGACCACAGGTGGGTCTCTGCCGGCTAACGTTGGATCTCAAAACACTAAAGGGAAGAACAGGGCCTGAGAGCGTGGCTGGTGTTCCAGAAACGTGCGTGCTGTACAGCGTCGTAATAATATGTGAGAGTCCTGCACGTCCCAGCTTGGCCCACACCAGCGACCCAGGACCCGACGAACTAGTTCTTCAAGTCTCACGAATATTGTGTAGCGTCCTTCAGTAGCCAGTCCTCTAGTGTTCGAACGATACGTAATGTACATCAAAAAGAGGATAAGGATTCTTTTCTAAACAAATTTATAACAAGATAACAGCAACGGTAAACGAACCATACACAAAAACCATTTATTAAAAAAAATTACTGAAACCTAATCTACGTCCGTGTCGGTATGATCAAGTGGAAGCTTAAAATCCCCTGCCAGCATCTCGAGTGGAGGCGGCGGGGTGACAGGGAGGGAGTAAAGTGTTCCCAAACGACATAATAATCCCTCCCTCCGTCAGTGACCAGCCGTCAAGTAAGTTCGGAGTGCGCCTTAACCGGGACGTTCGAGGGCTATAGCTGGGTGATCACTTAAAATGACCCGGGATATATATACTTCATCAAGGTACCCTTCCATACCCAATGAATAGCACGACAAACGTCCCAGTTCATAGTCATCCTTACTGAATAATATACAATAGTTATTCAACAAAATAGGTAACTACATAATGCCTCCTGACGTTATCCAATTAAATCAATGCTTCATCGAAAAAGATTCTTTGGGTAAACCTTACAAACTCACTGGAGGAATCCAATTTATAACACTTACGATCCATACCACATAACTGTACCGGAAAGGTATCGTCGGAGATAAACGGAAGACCTATCCACAACATTACTGAACCCAACATATATCACATTAATTTTGTAGGTTTCTCTTTACCTCCAGAGCTCGAGGTGAAACCAAACTGCTGTTCCGTTGATATCTCGAACGGTTTAACGCATAAGCCCACTAGGCTAACATTTCCCTATAACCTAGTTCATCACGTAAACTCTCACCTATTTATCTATCTATACCTATATGGGTTTAACCTGACCCTTTAAAAGGCAGGTCAAAGGCAGGTCATCATACCCAGCGGTTACTAGCGTCGCATGGACCCGCCCGCGCAAATTTTACCCTTCGCAATCACCTGAGCGAAGCAGTTTTATCCCTAAGACTACCGCAACGTTATAGAAATTAACGAGGTGATTCTACAATCAAGAACGGTTCCCTAAGATTCGCAGGCCCATGGACTGTGAGCTGAGCTGCTCTAACAAGACCTTCCACCATGCATTTAGACGAAAGAAAATGCGATAAAACTCTTCATGTCGAACTACAGAATGAAGAAACGTATACAATCACGAGATCTAGTGTAAAATCGGTCTCCGACCCTAAAGCATCAGGTAACCGCTCCCAGTTCCGATACCACTACCAAATAATTTAATATTCTCAAAAAGATATTCATGGACACTATCTGGTGACATGCTTCACAAGCGCGTTCTTTCTTCCACTTAAACAAGGGCGATTAACCCCGATTGGTGACCGACGTTCTGAAACTTCTGAATAAGCCATTGATCTGTCTGTCTGTCTGTCAGTCGTAGCCTATCCTTCAATGCACGGAGAAGCTTATTTACTTACCACTGCCTGCTCTTCGCTTGTATTACATTTTCATGCATTTACTTTTTTTTCGGTGCAGTGATTTCTAAGCGTCTTACCTTCAACAAAGATCGTAAAAGCCAGAGGGGCAACTATCGCGATACAAAACAACATGGCGTACACGTCAGTTTGTCATTCACGGTTAAGGGGGATAAAATTGTAGCCTAATACTTCACTGTTTACTACAAATGCGCAACATCGTACTCAACAGATGGTATCAGAATCTTCTGCACTAAATACCTTGAATTCGTTGTTCATAGAACAAAGAGGGCCTCGTAGAGAAGACATTATATAAGCGAAAAATCAACGCTTCACCAGCCAGAATCTCACGTTCCAGGAATGACTCGATATGATTTCCTAACGCTATTAAAAAAATATCTGGTGGTATTTAACCTACGCTATCTCGTGTTTTTCATGCTTTCCTTAAACGTAATTTCTCCAATCATACTGTCCCAATTTCAAAATACAACAGACAAAATTCTAAGAATGCACAAACTTTTTCAATGACGTTACTGTTTTTTAACGAGTTCGGGTGTCACTCACACGTCGCATATCACTTGGTTCCTCAAACAATTCGGGTGGGCACAAAACCCTACATTTCCACGAGTTTTCAACAAACATCTACAGACATAAAACGTTTATATAATATAAATGAATAACAAAACTATATAATCAATAAAAATACAGTTACAGAAAAAACATCAATTATCGTACATCTTCAGTAAGTTCCAACTCGTGCTGAGTTGTTTACATCGACAAAGTTACCTACAGTTTTCTAATCAAGCGTTCTGCATTTTTCAAAATGTCCCAGTCACAGGTATCATCAATTAAATTCAATACTTCGTAATATCACTATCATAATGCCTACAGAACAACCTGGTTAATGTAATTATCAAATCTTCACAACAGCGTCCTCTGCTTCTAGCAAGTGGTCGTCACAACGACGAAATTTTCGCTTGGGAGAAGCTACACCAGAGACACGACTCTGGTCAACCTCAAAACCCAAACGAGTTAAACATGGAGCTGTTATATGATACACTAGTCGTGTGAGAGTACCTGGTCCACACAGGGGAAAAAAAAGAAAAGAAAAGGCTTTTTTTAGGAAAGACTGTGCGACCGATAAAATCAAGACGGTAACGACCCTTAGAGGATGAGGCTGTGATACGACACTTGAAGGTACGAATGGCCAGGACTTTGACCTCATTCATAAAGGTTGTGGTCAAAGGTCAAGTCGTGCTCAAGGGTCATAACAGCATGGTCACATAGGGTTGTACTAGTTGTGCTCTCAAGGTTGCTTAACGTCGTGCTCAAGGGTCGTGCCGACGAGGGTCAATGAAAGAAGGCAAGAGGTGCAGCGAACCGGTCCACCTGGTGCCCCACCTTAACACAGGATCACATGACGCCCTCCACCCACCACCGCTCTCCCACTCCTGGGCAACAACCCACACCATAAAAAAAAAACCTGTACAACCTGCACTCAACTCAAATTCTACTTTACAATGGTACCTAAATGACCAATGAAGCCTCAAAGGAAGTCGAACCAAACGGACAAAGCGGGAACGCCAGCTCACTCGCCTTGGGGGACTGCGTGTGGAGTTCAAAATCGACGCCCGTGAAGCAAGTTAGGTTAAAAAAAAAAAAAAACTTGTTTTACAAATGGAATTCAATGATGACTGTCGGATCGTTTAAACTATGTGCAGGGTGTGACCATGTGAGGCCCGCGCTGTATCACATGTCCAGGATAAAGTTCAAGGAGAACGAAGTCACTCCGAGGATGACAAACGACCAAGCGATCCAGTCATCACGACCCTGATGTCATCTCTAATAATACTTCATCATCTAAGTATAAAACTAGGACCATTAAGCACGGCGGTACGACCATTAAGCACGACGAGCCAGCAATCAAGTACGACCCCTCGAGGTCGATGGTGCGAGGACTGGATACGACCCATATGCACGACCTTTCACTTCGGTCAGGTCAAAGGCTAGGCCATTCTACAAGGGTCGTAACGTCGTATCCCACGACCTACGACGCAAACAAGCAGCAAGGTTATTTCGCGTACAATACGCAATGACATGACTAAAATGCCATTGATGAACCCAAGGCCAAACCTAGGTCACAGCCGCACACATCATCACCACTGTGGTCAACTACGGCAGCCAAATGTTATCTTTACATACAGCATATCAGTTTCAAAACTCACTTAGCGTACGGGTTAGTAACAGAAATTTCCTTAAACTTAATTCAGCTTAAAACGAGTCCGAAAAACAATGTTAAAAACTTTCTTATGTTATCAGGCACTCAATGTATGGAAGAGTGCATTTCCGTTCCCCTCATTTAGACCAAAATGGCTAAAATATCATGTCACATGAACGTATATCTTTTTTCCTCGAAAATGCACGACAGGAGTAGGCAAGTATTTCATGAAAAATATGCCGTATTCATTGTCAAGTCACTGCTTTTCACGTTATGACGAGGAATCATCACATACAAACAATGACTTCATTTAAGAACGTTCATTCTCTATGTTTAATGCATAATGGAAATAATATACAACAAACTATTTCAGCATACCTTCTGTCTTACAGAGTCACCCTTAAAACACTAGAAAACGGGAAAGATATACAGAAAACGTGCCTGGCAAAATCAAGAGGTGTAACTACGGTATTTCAAAAACTGCTCAGAAGACTGACTTGCCACCAGGGTGTATCATATAACGAACTCAGCTTAATATACAACTAAAAACTCTACACTCTTCCAACGTTCTTATATAACGTTACACTCAACATCGAGTGACATACGAATGAATACGTAGTTTCAGTTAAGCTTATAAATGTGAAAGCTTTTTCGATTCTACAAGTTCCTTCACTAGAAGAACCAATCATCACTGACTTCTCTGTTTACTTACAACAATGACATAAAAGCACTTTAAGGAAATACTAGTGTGTATACACCTCGTGATGTGAAAAGAAATAACTGATATCCTGGAAATGACTAGTATGAACGAAAATACATACATACATATATACATACATACATACATACATACGCTAACACAGACAACAGGTGAGTCTCTGTATTCCACAGAATACTTATTATACCGTCAAGTTACAAACCCTTAACGAAAAAATACAATATAATCAACCTACATGATATCAAAAAATGAAAAATGAACATCAAAGCGTAAAAACACTACACCAGTTTCTAAATGGAAGGAGAGAAGTCATTTGTTCGATGGACCAACATGAGCACCCGAAGCAGGTCATACACACGCAGTGGTGCGTAGTGATCCTGGCAAGACCACCACGCACGAAGGCAGAGGTGTGTATGGTCGTGGAATCATCTTGAAAAAACCCGAAGGAGATGTACAAGATGCTGACAGCCTTAATGGCCCCCGGACAGTCGGCATGCCCCGAGCCCAAATTAACCGACCAATCAATGATTCTGGGAAGGTGTGGCGGCCAGTAGTGGTCCCGCCACCACACATTCTTTACACACAAGTAATCACTTGGAGGAGAGCCATCACATCCCCCCCCCCCTCCCTCCCCGGGGACATTACTGGCAATTGCGCAATTTCGATGCGCAGATAACTACGAAACAAAAGCGTGAGGCGCACAACCACACTTTAGGGAAGGTGTCTGTGACACATATACACAAATGAGCGTATGAGATGGCATACACATCGACAAGGATACAGACGTAAAAAAAAATGTACGAGAGAGAGAGAGAGAGAGAGAGAGAGAGAGAGAGAGAGAGAGAGAGAGAGAGAGAGAGAGAGAGAGAGAGAGAGAGAACAAATAAGCGTATGAGATGGCATACACATGTACAAGGATACAGACGTAAAAAAAATGTACGATGGCATACACATCTACAAGAATACAGACGTAAAAAAAAAAGTACGAGAGAGAGAGAGAGAGAGAGAGAGAGAGAGAGAGAGAGAGAGAGAGAGAGAGAGAGAGAGAGAGAGAGAGAGAGAGAGAGAACAAATAAGCGTATGAGATGGCATACACATGTACAAGGATACAGACGTAAAAAAATGTACGATGGCATACACATCTACAAGAATACAGACGTAAAAAAAAAAGTACGAGAGAGAGAGAGAGAGAGAGAGAGAGAGAGAGAGAGAGAGAGAGAGAGAGAGAGAGAGAGAGAGAGAGAGAGAGAGAGAGAGAGAGAGAAACATCCGAGCCAGGCCAGCGAGCAGGTGTGCTGCGTGTGTTGGGGAGGGAGGGAGGGCAGTGTGGTGGGGGTAGAACACTTGTGTTTGCACAGATGTTTACGTTATTTATAGCCGTGACTCTGCCTATAGGGCGGCGTCAGGCCACAGTCGTGACACTGTGTACCCGCTGCCAGGTGTGTGTGTGTGTGTGTGTGTGTGTGTGTGTGTGTGTGTGTGTGTGTGTGTGTGTGTCAGGCCCCATAAACCTTTCATACGTGGCGTATACACGTGTGTAGTACACTCTGTACGGTCCCACATCGTCCTAGCCGTGCGGCACCCAGTGTGGTAAGCAGACTGCTCCATAACCCGACACGTAATAAATAAAGCACCTGGGAACCCCAGCTCGGGAGAGGAACTACACAAGAGTACCTCGGCTTCCCACAGCCTCTCCTTCAGGTTCAACGGCGTGACGTCATCCACGCGGCGTTACGCCGACTTACAAGACTTCATCTCTCAACGGTGTAACGTCACACAGGGAGTTACTTCAACTTTGTCGTTACTGCAGCCATGTGAATGACGAGAGGAGGTGACCACACATAACAACTTCTACAATCTTCTATACTGTCTCCATGTCTTCTGTATCGTCACCATGTTTTATAACTCCATTGTAGGCTGTGTTAGTCTTTTCTTCACTTGTCTGTTTTACAGATAACAGCAGCTGTGAGAGGTCGTGGCCTCAAAAAATTGTGGAGGGTATGAAGAGATCACGGCACAAAATAAATTGGATCGAGTGGTATACGGGGGACGACGTTCTGCCAATAAGTTGAACCAGGACTTATGAAGTGGTTGAAATAAACCATGGAATAGTCTGTGGAGCTTGGCTGTGGATGGGAAGAGTCTGGTTCTGTGTACATTATACATGGCAGCTGCAGAGTGGAGGCATGCAAATGAGGCTGTTGTCTGTCTGTTTCCTCCGTTAGATGCAGAAACACATATACAGACAGACATAAAGACAGAAAGATAGATCCTGTTTTCTTTTCTGTCTAACAGTTCAGGTCTGTTTCACAATATATGTTCGTATTCTTATGAACCTCATTTCTTTTCACTTGGTCATACTTATGAAACATTCCCCATGACACAGCCGAGAATATACCAGAGCCAAGCATGACCCACCCTCTCTTAACCCACTTCATAAATCAAGCACTTTCCCTCGAGATAACTACCGTCATTAAATGTTCCTTATAACCAAGGCTGTTCTCTGCTGAGACAAAACGTGAGAACAAATCATCAAGATAATATACAGACAAGGAACTTTCACCAGCGTTCACTCTAAACTCGACCAACGTCTTCTGTTTAAAATGTTCCGCATACATATATCCATCTCTTTTTCCCTGCGAGGTAAAGACAGTATCATATAAAACCAACAAATAATATCTTATTTCCGTCTAAAGGGTCAAGCCTTATGTGAGAGACGATCAAGCTACGATAAACATGATAACAGGAAACATGCGGAACATATTAGGTAGCAGCAACAACAGGATCCTTGGCCTCCCCTTCCAACCCTCCCCTCGCCATACGGAAGGGCATCAGATGAGTCATGGCACTTGCCCCGTCCGACCTCTTCTTCCCCGCTCCTCACCACCCAATTAAAAACTGAAAAACACGACCGAGAACGGTGCCTTTAATGTGGGCGGGCGAGCCTGCAGGTGTGTCTGCCGCCCCACACAATCGTCCTCTGTACGGCTCTCCAGTTCCTCCTCCCCCCCGCCCGCCACCCATGTGTTAACTCTTACAGGGTCTGCTGCCACGGCCAGCCGCACCGTCGGCACAGCTTACCATACGAAAGACTTACGTACATGTACGTAAGAAAGCTAAAGTGTCGTGCACCAATTTTGTGACGACCTACGTCGTACTAGCCCCTGGGGTCTGACACGGTCCCCTTGTGATCCTTTTGCGCTGCCGCTCACAAGATGAGCCCAGGACGCGCAGGAAACTTTGCTCGGGGGTACCGGCACGAATCAGAATCATCCAGCGTACCTTCTGCAGGATCCGTCTCAACCAGCCAGCGCGCACCTCCTGCAGGATCTGCCTCAACCAGCCACCGCGCTCCTCCTGCAGGATCCGCCTCAACCAGCCAGCGCGCACCTCCTGCAGGATCTGCCTCAACCAGCCACCGCGCTCCTCCTGCAGGATCCGCCTCAACCAGCCAGCGCGCACCTCCTGCAGGATCTGCCTCAACCAGCCAGCGCACACCTCCTGCAGGATCTGCCTCAACCAGCCAGCGCGCACCTCCTGCAGGATCTGCCTCAACCAGCCAGCGCACATTTCCTGCAGGATCTTCCTCAACCAACCAGCTGACGTGACATCACAGGGGGAGCAGTACAGAAGGCAGGGCTAGCTGCAGGCAGGGCCACAGAGCTGGACAGACAGACGTACCCACAACATGACATAGGAGCAACGCCGTCGGAATGAAGGGTCTCTGTTATCGTATCAACGACATAGAAACCATACGAACGTGAAGCAAGGCGTGAGAAGAGAGCACCCCCGCCGAGGGACAGTGCAAGGGTCTGGGCCTCCTCCTCCTCCTCCTCCTCCTCACGCCATCCACCTGCGTGTGTCCCCCATCCGCATCGGGGTGACCGCCACCCTGACCCTTGTGCAGCAGGGAAGGGGAATGCGACTCCCGCACCAGGTCCCACTCAGCTGCTCCCTTGTAGGGGGAATCTTTAATGACCCGTCGCTTGGCGAACCCGCGGGCCATCCAGAAGGCCTTACACAGATGGCATTATGCATCAGAAATCATCTAAATTATACCAGCTACACACACACACACACACACACACACACACACACACACACACACACACACACATTACTAGCAGCCTTGTTCAAGATGACCAGAGAACAAGTTTAGCTACGCGGGATAAAACCATCACAGCAATACGAACAAAACAGAACAGTAAAGAATCCTTTAAAAACCTAAACACCAATTGGTCTGCGCGGACATGGCATTCGTCGTGTCCACATATAGACTTAAACTCTCCATAAATAACAAAAGACACATCAAACCCCATCTACTGACCTATAAGATTTACATTTGAAGTCTTTACGAAAACATTAACCAACCAGCAGCACCTCTGATGCCGTAATATCCCGCCAAGTTAAAAAGGCACAAAACCTCATCCATTTTCATAAAACTTGTATTTCACGATATTTGTTTCTGCATAATACAGAGAAGTTACAAATTACAACTTAACATCATCAACCACTCCCGAGTTATAGAACTTACTAAAAATCCTAATTAAAATGCAAATTTATGCAAATGTGGGCCGCAAAATCTAATCAGTTCCTCTCATGTGTTTTTCGTAAGTTATCGTGCTAACAGGAGTGTGTCCACACACACACACACACACACACAGAGTCGTGCCGACATTCTAACATACGTTACATGTAATGGTGGGACATACTACAACTACTACTACTACTACTACTACTACTACTAATAATAATAATAATAATAATAATAATAATAATAAGTATTCCCACACGGAGTTAGTTATATCTGGTCAAGTCCAGCCTACAGAAGTATGACTAGCCGGGGAGGGACGGAGGAGGGGAGGTTATAAATCGAAGACTCGTTTCAACTATTCCGGCATCGACTTCCGAGGAACCTTCTCATTTACTGACCTACAACGACGCCTGGTATTCTCTAGGCAAGCCTCCCGTGTCTTACGGTTCCGTAAAGCACGTATTTGGAGTCTTGTAGAGGCTTGTTGTGGATGAGGCGTGTGGGAGAGGGTGACATGCACGGCATCTTCCATCAGCCAGCTAGTCTTGGCTCCGTGGCTCCGTCCATCTTAAAAAACCCAGCTCACCAAGAGTCGCTTGGTCATCCGCCTTCCTCCCTTCTTGGTTCTGATATTCTATTTTTCTGATATCTGAATAAAAAGTTACGTTTGTGCCGGAGTTTTCTGCGTACCAAATCAACCTACTTTGTAATTCATCATATATCTATACAGGACGGAGGGAAGTGTACACTGGAAGGGACCCCACCTTCATATCAATCAGGCAACCCTTTTATAATCCCATTTTATAACCTCTGGTTGCTTTTTTATATTTTTCGAAGACCTGTTCTCTGCTGACATCAAGCTGCTCTTAAAACTTGAAGGTTGTGATCAAGTTAACCCCCCCCCCTCCCCCCTCTTGCTCTTCATGATCTGCGCATGTGCGCGAGAACTCTCTCTTTCCTAGCTACAGAAGTGGGTCCTGCCAGGTATCTCGGCAGACCAACTGACACGATACCATACAAAAAGGACCAGTGACCACTACCTCACCTCTCACCACCCTACCACACACACTACCTGGCCTAGATGGATGATGATAACATTCCGCTCATCTGAACCCACACCGCCTAAAACAACTTCTCCTCCCAGAGCAGTCCGGGACTTCGCTAAAATGGATTCCCCACTAACGTTCCTCATCGCATATCTAGTCTGCTATCTCTCCTTCTTATTCTCCTTCTTCATCCTCCTCCTCCTGCTCCGTTTTTCGCTACCTCTTCCTCATCATCATCAACATTTTACCCCTTTTGTTTCATTATTCCAAGGGAATTCAACCCTCTTCCTGGAAACGTGTATGCAGCAAGGGACTGCCGCGCCCAACAGCGTAGAGTGGTACGGAGTGGGGCGTGGTTCACAGGCCACAAGCTTACCTGCAAATAGAACACAACTGTCCTACTCGAACGCAACCCCCTCAATAGGTGTAGATCATCACAGAAACAGCGGAACTACGATGACATGCCGGTTATTTCTCGTGAGGCGAGTCTGGCGACCAGGAGGTGTACGCTGGCGGGCGATGAAAACATCAACAATAGGTAAGAGAGAGAGAGGAAGGGAGGGAGGGTGTGTGTGTGTGTGGCGTGACTGTTGAGTAAGTGGATGATGACTGGCCGCCAAGTGCTTCACCACGACCCACTATGGCCTCTATCCACCCACCCACTACGCCGCTCCTCCCCTCCTATCTTGATCTCCATCCTCCTCAACCCAGCCGCCCCTCCTCACTCCCGTGTCTTGACCTCCACCTGACCCTATCTCTCCTCAACCATTGGAATTCATATCCGCTATTAGAGTCCCTACACTCCCAGACGGACCCGTTCTTCTCCAACTTTGTATCTGTTATGATACGGACCAAATAAACTCCTCCCGATTTTGCAGCTCATCTACCTCCACCACCTGGATACTATAAATCTCGGTCTCATTATGAAATCCTGGCATCTTCCCGCTACTCTAAGAATGTGACAGGTGTTTCCTGGTAACGGTAAGAGACTATCCTTACATCCTGTCCTCACACTAAGAGCAGGTTTGCACTACAAGCCATGCTGCTCCCGGCCAAATAAATGGTTCAGCAATTTACTCTGCAAGTGAGAAGTTTTCATGCTCGGCAGCTCCAGATAATGTCTCTTCTTCTCGTGTTATAAATACGTCATCTACGCTTTCCACCGCAGGATAACGAGGCGAAAATACTTCTCCGTCAGTCTCTCTATACACTTAGCCCCCTCCGGCGTGTAGTCTACGACAGGAGTATCTCCTCCAGGCAGGCTGTGACCTCAGACACTTGGTTCATCTGGGCTCGGCTTCCTCTCTACACCTACATCTCGGTCCTTGATCGGGCTGCGCCCCTCTGGACAGCCATATCATATCTCACACAAGGGAAATAATCTGATGGAACGAGTGAGTGATGGAATGTGCCATCCAATGAACGTCGGAAATGCCGAAAAGACTTGCGGGACAGCCTCCTACAGCCTCCTGTTAGGTGTCTCATACCAGGCAGGTTACACGACATGTAACAAATAGAGAGTTGCAGTAGTATCTAACAGCTTAATAGGCCTTGCCCTTACCAAACTCGCTAAGTCGAAGACCGAGCTGAAAGGGTAGAGGAGTGCCCTAAGAACCAGAGT